>NW_024404449.1:465421-749717 GCF_905171775.1 Rana temporaria
CACCACAGTCCTCTCTTTTTGTCATATTGCTCCCATTTGTCCTTCCAATCTTGATAGTCTTCTTAGAAACTAAATCAGTCCTTACAGTCCATAAAAAGGAAAGACACGGCTGACATGTAGACTCTGTTCTTCAGGAGACATGACTTATAAGGAGGGTCCTCTGTCTTGTACGTGGGTCCGGCTTCGGGGCGTCTCATCAAGGAAGATGTGGTCATCTGCTCCAGGTCTGGTCACGCGTCCAATCAGGCAACAGGAGCGCCTCATCACGACATAGAAAGAATTTTCCATCAACCACGATCCGCTGTAAAATAAAAATTAAATCCCCTCAGATTCCCAGACCCTTCAAAGGACTCCCAACCTTCACTTAGCTACAGCTCTGGCTCTGCCTTGCAGGGACCCAAACCTTATCCATATGGGCCTGAACTCCAATTCCCAGAAACCGCCCTTGGACGTGAGAACTTCCTTGAAGCTTCAACAGTTACATGAAACATTCCATCCTCAATAGGTGTGAATTGTTCAATCGTATCATAAGCTCAAGCCCCCCACCTTGTACGTGCAGGAAACCATGCCCAGACCTGGTCCGGGTTGGTGAACAATTCCCTTCTAGCTGCCCCTGACATTCTTACTTTCTCTTGCGCCATCAGATCCTTGCGATCGGCCGCGATATAGGATGCTGGGACAGCTTCACCACCACGCACGAACCTCTTGCATTGGGGGAATTACCTTATAAGCTGTAGATCCGCATAAACACCAACTAAAGTTACACACTTGTGGGCTACCTATTTGTCCTGATACCCAACCGACAAGAGGCAGAGCCATAAAAACGACAACCAATTTTACCCTCTAAAAAAACAAATCATTAAATTCCATTGACAAGTGTCTGTTTGGAGTCTCTAAGGCCTCGTACACACGGCCGAGGAACTCGACGTGCCAAACACGTCGAGTTCAGGGATGAAGCCGCCGAGGAGCTCGGCGGGCCGCCTTCTCCCATAGAACAACGAGAAAATAGAGAACATGTTCTCTATTTTCTCGACGAGTTCCTCGGCGGCTCCATCGGGCCAAAAGTGTACAGACGACAGAGTTTCTCGGCAGAATCCGGCTCTGACCGAGTTTCTCGCCGAATTCTACCAAGGAAACTCTGTCGTGTGTACGAGGCCTAATAGTTTGTCAATATCCTCATACCAATAATAAATAGCATGTACCGCTGTCATCGCTGGGGACTAAAGCTCGGTGGAGACCTCGAACAGACCCCGCAATCCGTCCCGTTCACTTTCTTAATTAGTCATAGAATACACTTTAAATAATAACTTGGATGTATTTCATCGTTACTCTGCTAAAATTTACTAAACAAATACAAAATAAACTAAGATACTACTCATTTCTTTGATGTGGTTGAGCCGCTTCTGAAGTGGCTGGCGTGGTCTCATCCATCAAGCTTCTTTACAAACGACCCAGTCACCTGGTTGGGAGAAAAATGAAAACCAATTACCGTGTCAGGGTCCAGGAGAGACTCCTGAACCCTTTGAAGTTCATGTTACAGTGATCGCACTCACCCCATCACCTGAGAATAGACGTGACAGCTGATGAGGGGAGTACGACCCTGGTTTCGGTTGACCTCCAAACAAACCTTATGACAATACCCCGACCCCGGGACTGTGTTCACTGCACAATCTGTGCATGTCTCCCCGTCGCCTGTAATCGCTTACCAACGCCTGTAATCGCTTACCACCCGCCTGTAATACCTGGAACCATTGGGAGGTTCTTAGCATCTAAGATGGAACCTACTTCACCAGACTGCTGCTTGCCGATTCAAATTCTATCAAAGGAAGACAGTCTTGGCACAAACTTGATTAGAATTAGAAAGATTAGTGTTATTAGTTCGAAAAACTGTCACTTTTACATTTATTTATCCCCCCCTTTTCTTCCTCGTTACAGACTGGAGGAAGAAGAAACAATGAAGTAGCCTATGATACTTTAACCCCCTTAGACTCGTATTTATCCATGTATACAGCTGTCTACATACACCTGCTCTCTATGTACAAACACTTCCAGAAACTCCTTGGACCTGAAAATACTTATAAGCAGAAATCATTACTCCATCCTTCATATTTATCCTGCAGAGAATGGCAAACAAAAATGTCATTCTTGTAAATTTTCATGACATTCTTTCAAACCGATTCAAACAAAACTCTCTGTAACCCTTACTTTTCCCGTTCCTACAAAAATACAACAGCCGCGACGCATCGGAGGATCGCTGCGGTAAATTCGAACATATTCACGTTACTACACACAAACATTCCGATACAAATGTGGAGGAGATATTCATAGTATCCAAAACAAAAATGAAAAAAATCAAAAACCACTTGGAATTCTGCCTTCACTTTCAGCAATAGAAGAAAATACAATGGGAAAATATGAGAACAGCTTGAGAGCCTTGCAATGTTCTCCTCTGAGGGTCACCAAAGCGTGTACCACACCTCCATCCACACTCATCATTACAGATTTCTGAAGCCACATCTGAACTACATCCAAGGTATCTTTATTCTAAGGTCTCATACCTCCAGCCAGAGTACCTTCCAAAGGAGTACACCTTACTGTACCCTCTGACCACCTATGTCATTCTTTAAGGGGTCTCATGTCCGAGCCCCAAACCCAGACCTCATTATGGTGCAGCTGTCTGACTGGTGCACTGCATGGCGGCACATCCATGACGAATCAAATCGCTTTTTTTTTGGTGACCTCTGCGTCCAGAGTACCATGCGCTTTATTTTCGGAGCGGTTATGACTTGCGCCTTTATAATCATAACCGACCCCCGGACTTACCGATTATTGTACACGCCTCACCGGGGCGTTAGAATACCACTCCTCACATTTATGGTAATACAATCGCGCACAGGAATTCCGGTTATTCTACGCGGCCCGACCTGTCTCACGATATAAAGCCTCCTAAATGTGTTCATTAGACAACTTACAACGCACCATGAAATCCTCCACTTTTAAAAACAATTTTATGGCTTCTTTCTACCTGCATCTAGATGTCACAACAACAATGGTGATGCCCTCCTGTTTTGCTCTCAATACCCAAAACTGTATTTACAGTATAAAACTTCACAAAAACCTTTAAAACGCCAAAATATTTGCCATTGCTCCTTCAGGACTCAAATCTCATTACTCATCTTTCAGAAGACTCCAAATCTCCTCCCACCAACTTCCTGTTGTATATTAATGCTGAAAAAGACCTTCCTGTTGTATGCTCAGCTCTTAAACCCCCAAACCTGGTTTAATTACATAATGACAGGAAGAGGGAGGGGAGGGGGAAGCCCAGCTTTATTGCCTTGTCTCAACACATCAAAAAACTCCATGGACTACATAAATATCCCCTGGATGTCAAACCACACAATGAATTGCCCCCAGGGAAACTCCCAAACATTCAAACCCAAAAACAATGCACATCGCTGTGCACAAAAATGCAGTCAAAGCCAGTCACACAACTCGCCATTTCTGTCGTAGAATTTCTGGCTGTTTGCAGAGCAGACAGACAGATATCTTGTGTCTAATTCATCTTAGTTCAGTGCATGCAAAGTAGAGTCTTTCACCCAAAAATGAAATTCTACACAAAAGCCTCCATTCTTACACTACAAAGTCAGCCGTAGGTAGTCAGATCCTGTATATAAGGGCTAGTTTTTGGACTTTTTAGGCACATTTTGGTTGGTCAGAATATATTCACACAGGAGAGATTTTCTCTAAAGGTTTTTAGTTTATTTAGATATAAAAATAACATAATGTATATAGAACAGGGAAAAAATTAATTGCCGTTTCCAGCAAAAAACTATCTGAAAGGCTAACTAGGCAAGCCTATCCATAAACGTTGACAGGAATCAAACATAAAGTAACAATGTAATCCACAATGAGAATGACACTTCCAAAAAGAAAGAAATAAAGTGCATAGCATAATTAGTGATCCTGTCAGGTTATGGAAATGCAGGCAAGAGTATGTCTGCGATGGTATGGCTTGCTGCGTTGGTAGACTCGACCGGTTTCGGCGCTTAACAGCGCTTCCTCACGGAGTCAGCAGTGTGGTTTGGACTGTAGGACAACATTAAACAATAAAACAAAGACAGATAAAAAAGATGCATCAGTTTGGATAATAACATTAATAGGAATAAAAGTACATAACGGGCAAGCAAAAAAGGAAGGGGGGGGGGAAGGAATGAGGGGGAGGGAGGGGAAAAAAAGGGGGGATTACAAGGGACAAAAAAGGAAGAAAAGGGGGAGATGAGGAAAGAAAGTGAGAAAATAAAGTCCTGATAGGTGAAGACCAGACCCAGAGCATTTCCTCAATGATACAATGGGAGCGAGGGTATATATGTGTATATAGTAGAATAATTTGTGGAGGGAGAAGATAATAGAGTAGAGGAACTACTATGAATACTTACAGATAGTATTTGTTAGTATAGGAATTAATCCATGAACGATACGTATTGAGCATAAGAATTTCTTAGCAATAATAGAGGAAAAAAGGGTAAACTATGCCGGGCTGCTGGACGTATTGTAAGGGGTATAGGAACGACCCAAAGTAAAAAATAACAATCTGGAGAGTAATAAAGAGATATAGTAGTATTAAAATATATTCTATGGCTAATAAAGATTAATACAAAAATAATAGCAGTAGAGGCATCCTACCTTCATGAAGGAGGACAGAGCCTAAGGAAAGACAAGAAGGGAGAGGTGAACAGTCCCCTCTGTCAGTCCTCAATGGGTGCTAACTTCCTGGTAGCAGAAGTGGACAGACAGTTCTGGATGCCGGCTGGGAGCCAGGTATTTAAGGCAGAAATGAGCCTAGTGTGTTGAAGAGAGAGGTGGAAACTGTTAGTGACCCAAATGAAATAAAATATATGAGTGGTGATAGAGAGGGGCATACCTGGTTGTAGTAGTGCAGCGGCGACCTCCTCCACAAGTCTCCCGAGAGACTGCAGCAATCGTGTCTCGTGTGCGGGGACTACATAGAGCCTCGCTCAATGCGGAAGAGACGTAACACACGGTGATTGCGTGTGACGTCATCCGCAGCAGCCGCCGCGTCTCATCATGCGTGCGCGCCGCAGAGAAATTACGGCGCCACGCATGAGAGGCATCGCTCCAGGATGGAGGGCTCCATCTAGTGGTGCGATTACAGATCTCTGTATAGAGACCTGTGATGCGCGGGCCAACCATTGCATCGAAGGGGGGGGGGAAATCTCGATGGGTGGAATAAACCATGGCAGGGCTAAGAGAATTGTAGAGGTTAGAGGAAGACATAATGTAGGTAAAGGGGAGGGAGGAAAGAAAGTTAGACATGAATCGTTGCCCGTGTGTATATAATACTGAGTACTGATTACAGTATTAATGGTTATAGGAGATATAACATATAGAATTCCATTCATAATTGAAGATTCCTTGATGAATAGAATAGAGGAGGGGGAGGGGGAAAAAAGAAAGCAGAAATAGTAATAACAAAAATAATATAGGTTGGTAATCCAAACGTCACATCTAATGGTAGCGTATCAACAATAAACTACAGGAAATATCCTTATAGATTAATCTTAGTACATATATAGATAGATGTAGCTTACGAGTCACATAAGGGATATATATATATTAATCTTAGTACATACATAGATAGATGCAGCCTATGAATCACATAGGGATAGTATTACAAATCGTCTAATCAAAGCTTATATTTTCAAAGTAATAATCAAAGAGTGTAATTCAGAGAATTTGCCCCGATATTTCAATTATTTATCTATATTACTGATTGAACTTATAGTGTCAAAAATGGAACGTATGCAGGGATAAGAAGAATAGATTGGGGAATGAGAAACTAAAGAAACCGAATTTAAAATAGGTTAATAAGTAAATATATTCTGAAAATGTTTATAGAAAGGGTTTGTATGATTGTGCCTCATTGAGGCCAGGGGCATAAAGGCATTGAGGCGTTCTATCCACAAGGTTTCTCTTTGCAAAACCAGCTTATCCCAATTTCCTCCTCGATCATTTTTTGGAATCACAGCAAGAGCAATAAAGGAAAACTACCTTGTTGCTAAAGCTGTGAATAAATCCAGGTGTCTGCTTACGGAGGGCACCATTTTTCCGAATAGTACACGTGGTCACGGATCCTGGCTCTAAATTTTCTAATGGTTTTACCCACGTAAAAGGCCTGACATTGACATGTCATCAAATAAATCACTCCCTCTGTATTGCAAATCGGCATGGAAATTGGGTATAATCGTTTCCCCATTGGGTAGGGTGAATCTAGTACCTTCTGTAATCCATGAGCAGAATGAGCAATGGCCACACCGTGTAATGCCGTTAGTAGGTGTTCCTTTTTTCCGGTTTGGTACATAATGGCTTGATGTGAGTTCATCACGCAGTGATCTGGACCTCCTAAAAGTTACATCGGGTTTTGGGCCTATGTATTTTTTTAAGATAGGGTCATTAGTGAGCAATGCCCAATTTTTCATTAGTATAGTACGTAATTCTTTATGGTGACCAGAAAACTGCGTGATAAATCTCACTGGTTGGGGGGAAGGATTCTCTTTAATTTTGTATAGTAGGACTTGAGCGGGTTTTACGGAGGGGCCTTGTTAAAGGCCTTACGTAGTAAAGTTTTACTATAGCCTCGGTCAAGGAGACGTGTTTTTAGCAGATTTGCCTGTTCCAAAAAATCGGTGGTTAAAGTGCAGTTCCTGCGCAAGCGCAGGTACTGCGCATAAGGTATACTTTGAATGAGGTTTAATGGATGTGCACTAGCGGCATGTAATAGAGTATTACCCGCTGTCTCTTTTCTGTAGAGGGATGATGTTAAGCGACCTTGTGAGTCTTTCAAAATTTTTAGATCCAAAAAAGCTACTTTGTCTTGTGCACTAGAGTATGTAAATTTAAGATTATAGGTATTAGTGTTTAAGGCTTCGATGAAGTCATGCAATAAGGTTAAGGATCCTGTCCAGATTATGAATACATCATCAATGTATCTTAGCCAGTTGGCCACAAATTTCGTATAGATAGATAGGTCTTCATTGGAAAAAACAAATCGTTCCCACCCCCCCAGGTACAGGTTCGCGTAAGCCGGGGCACAACAGGTGCCCATAGCTACGCCCTGTACCTGGAGGTAGTGGGACTCTTTAAAAACAAAAAAATTTCGAGTAAGAATAAATCGGAAGAGATCAATGACGAAGTCATTGAGCTTCCAAGAGTGATGATCTTGTTCATTAAGGAAGGTACGTGCTGTCGAGATGCCCTGCTCGTGAGGGATACTGGAGTATAGGGCCTCCACATCCAAGGTCACGAGCAGGGCATCCCGAGGCACGACCATGTCCTCAATCTGTTTCAGAAGATCTAGGGTGTCTCTTGTATATGACGGTAGTGCCAATACGTGTGGCATGAGAATAGAATCCACATAACGGCTGGCATTTTCTGTTAATGATCCAATGCCGGAAACAATCGGTCTTCCCGGTGGGTTTAAGGGATTTTTATGAATTTTGGGGAGCGCGTATATTGTGGGCGTTTTGGGATAACGTGTATTCAAGTAGTCATATAGATCTTGGTTAATTAAACCATTGTGATGGACCGATGCCAAAATGACTAAGAACTCATCTTTGAATTGAGTAATCTTGTTTATATGTATCCAATTATACCAATCTCTATTTTGGAGTATTTTCAAAACCATTTTTTCATAATTTAATTTAGTCAGTAAGACTATGTTTCCGCCCTTATCTGAGGCCTTAATCTCAAGATCAGGGTGGCATTGTAATAACTTAATAGCTAATCGCTGTTCTTTGGAAATATTATGGTTTAGAGGATTATCTCAGATTCTTCAAGTCATTAATGGTAGTTGTAAGGAAAGCCCATATGTTGGAATTGCTGGTAAGATCAGGGAAGCGTTGAGACTTAAGTTTAAATTTGTTAATCGCCGGGACAGTGGGAATAGTGACGGGATTGGGATCAGGAGTTAGGTTCACTTTCCTCCAAAAGTAGCATTAGGTCTCGTAGAGCCCTAAAGTCCTCAATGGTGCGAAGACGATCACCATCAAACAGGAATTTAAAGGTTAAATTTCTCGTGAATAAATATAAGTCTTTTATAGTCTCATATTTGTTGAGACTCGTGGACGGACAGAAGCTAAGGCCCAAACGTAAAACCCCGAGCTGCTCATTGGAGAAAGTATAGGGGGTAAGATTAATGATATCTAAATCAGAGTTTGGTGTTACGTTAGGGATGGCATGGTCGGAGAGATCTGAAAATTTGAGACCTGGGAGACAACATGAGGGTCCAGAGTACCTTGTCGGGTACATAGTTGCAGCTGTGCTGCTGTTGGTTGTGTATCAAGGGAAATATTTCTCCTGGGCACCCCAGTTTGTACATCCATGTTGGTGTTAACACCAGTTGTTCCTGGAGGGGGGAGGTGAGACACATTTTGGGGTTACTTTGTAATATCCACATGCACACTACATGTGAGGATATTGTCATCTCCCTTCTTTCAGATCCTGTATATAATTTAGCCCTAGCACACAAGCACTATTCAAAAGATAGTGCTTAAACTGCATCTCAAAATGGCCGACAACAAGCCAAGCAACAATGGCGCCATTTACGCTTGCAAAAAAACAATTTAACTGCGCCTCCAAATCACCTTTTTTTTTACCACAGGACAGACAGTACTACACACACGGGAAAACAAAAATGTTGTCCACCAGATCCAACACAGAAAAGACCGCGCTACTCAATTCGCACTAAACATCAAAATCTGCCCCAAAAGGCTGCAAAATTCCACTGCTCAGTCACATGGTATCACACCCAAAAGATGACCCAGGATGACCCACAGAGCAAACAGACTGCACCTCCCAAAATGGCCGCCGCCGACCATGGCAGCAAACAAGATGCCTGCCAGGTGCAGTTTTCAAAAACCTGCCTAGAATCTTTCTCCACAAAGACAAACAAAAATTAACATTAAAAAAATGTTCTAGTTACATGCGCAACATTAGAACAAAAACACTCTTTTTCTCAAAGCTCATGTACAAACTGCGGCATCACCCTTTATATATAACAAGCCATTTTAAAAAATATACACAGTGAGGTCACATCATTTAAAACCTTCCAACATAAAAAGCCTGTATGCTATTGTTTACAGCACAATCTCTATTCCTCACATAGATCATTGAACATATTACAAAATTCAAGAAGCACACAGGGATCCAACAATACTGTCCGCCCCTCCCCCGAGCCTCATGGCAAGAGGGCCATCTTACACCATGGAACGTGCCTTGCCTGGCTGAACTATACAAAGGCAACCTGTCCAACATAAAATTATCTAAATACACACAGTCTCCATTTCTCATTGACATGAACATTCCATACACAGGAACAAGACATTCAGAAAATACAAAAAAGTCTCAGCCGCACATATTGCAGGCTGAATAACCCCACCTCTATACAGACAAATCATCCACAATATACAGTTTCCATATGCATCATAAAATGTTATATCTAACTTTGTTCTGAAAGTTGCAAAGTCAAGAAACACAGAATCAGAACACTGTCCGCCCCTCCCCCAAGCCTCATGGTCCACAAAACAAATCGCCCCTCCCCCACCAAAGCACATGGCACAATGCTGCCGTCTTACACAATAGAACATGTCTGGTTGCTCAATACATCACACAAAAGTAACTTTTCCAAACAGCTTCACTGTAAACCATGGCACATAACTTCAATCTGTTCAATCATACAGCATTCAGGCTACACACGATCAAAATCACATATACGTATAGGATCAAATCCACACACACACAGTCCAAATCGATTTCACAAGCGCACAGAATCACCAAGCATTATTTCAAAAAGATGACAAATTTGTTCTTTTGTAGAGCAGAGCCCCCCCACGCATCGGAACATAGGACTACTTTCCCACATCTGAACCAATGCCCAAAGGGGGCTCAATCTACTCCTAAATTTATGGCAAAATTGGCTGTACGCAGAGCACACCGCCACTTTGCCCTGTGCTAAAAAGCACATACCCCGTCTTAATGAAAATAAGCCATGTTAAAGCTAAATAAGTTCACTCACCATCCATTCTCTGCCCATCCATACAAGTCAAGAGACCTCACCAATTGTTCTCATTCCATCCTAGCTCCCAGCCTTCACTGGTTTGCCAACACCCTCACAGGCAGTTTTATTAACACAATAGGCTTCACAGACCACATCTGATTGGAGGAGATCACAGCATGTGACCATAGGAAGTGATGACACAGCATGTGACCTCCTCCATGGGAAGTGATGTCACAGCATGTGGGCTCGATACAACAAATGCCCGTATATTTATTTGGCAGGACAGATAACCCCGTCCAACAGGGATTCAATACAGAGGAGGAAACTGTATCCTCACATGTAGTGAACATGTGGATACTTGATAATGTGATAAGGTGCCGCGTCCTAATATGTATGAGAAGAGAGGAAAACTGGGGGCAAGTTTTTTTTTTGGACTTTTCAGGCACAGGCATACTGTGCCTGAAAAGTCCAAAAAAAAAACTTGCCCCCAGTTTTCCTCTCTTCTCAGGAATTTAATACAGTAATATTCAATAACAATGTAATACAACAACAACACCACAATACAGCAATATAACAACACGATATGATACAGTAATAATCAATAACAATACAGCAATATAATAACAATAGGATACAGTTCCTGATGAGAGATTATCTGCACGTGTAGGCGCACATCACAAAACAGTGTTGATCAGGTACTGAGAGATGACAGGAGCGCACACAAGCTAAATTGACAATGCTCTTGCAGAGCGGACGCACCGGGAAGGCGAATATCTGTGCATCACACAGGGGCCCTTTCGCCGGCCGACACCCCCTCTCCACAAACACCCTTCTCCAAATCAGGAAGTGTATCCCCACCAGTCTGTCTGCCCCAGTCAGCTTTCTAGAGCGGGCTGAGGGAGAACCAACCATGGGTGACACTATGACAATACATAATAAATACATCTTGAAATTTCCACCACACTGCTTAACTTTTTAGGGGGGGGCTTTTATAATAAATTCAGAAGCAGAGAGCACTATGGTACTTGTGTTTTTTCTTTCATGTCCTTCACCCCGGGATATAGAAGTGCAATTGATTATTAATAAGTGAATGGAGGAAGGTGGTGTTTGGAGACAATTTATACATTGATTCCCCACACAGAGGTGCAGTCTGGAGACTGTAGGTATTACTACTGTAACAGAACCCCAAATGGGACAGGGGTTAAATCCGTTCACGATATTCCATTCCATCCAAGACAGCTTATTGACACTCCAACCAACAGGACCCGATCCATCCCATTTCCCAGAATAAGACGAGACACACAGCTCTGTGCTTTCTGGTTTCAAAATGAATGACAACTTTAATGGTTTCTTAGCTTGCTTATATGCAGTACAACAGGTTACAGAAATCACAGGAACAATCAAACTCTCCACCCCCCTCATCACACCATGGGGGGGCTTCAATGACATTCTTTTACATAATGATATTCAGAGTTAATTATCCCCCAGATGTTACATCTCCGACAAGTACATTCCACACATAAACAGTATACATAATGAGAGGTCTAGGAGCCAGGCTGACTCTCAGTTTCAATCCACAGAAGCAGTCTTAGTTAGCATCTCAACAACCTCACACAATGGAAGGCCTTTCAAGAGCCAGGCTCATTTAACGTGTCACTAGCCAGGGCTAATCATTGAAAAGAGTCATTATTGACCGGTAGGGTCACAATATTCTTTACAGACATTAAGGAATGTATGGTAGATTACTGTCCATGTTAAAACAATCCAATATATGTCTCTTTATTTTCTGGCTCAATCTGTGCCCAAAAGTGACTCCTGTTACAACTACCATTGGTAAAGTGGACGGATCGTGATCGGACACGAGGAGTGATCTGTCTATGAGCATGCATTTTAGCAGGTGGGGGTGCGCACTGAATATTGGATCCATTGGGGGGCGTGTCCGGCCGGAGAAGAAGATGGACGCTTAAGCCATCAGCGCATCAGCCAGGGGAAAGAATCCACAACGTAGGCCGCCCGCACGACCTCATCCATGGCCATCCTTGCTCCTGGGACACCGGAGAGCATGATGAGCTCCTCCAGAAAAAGGCTCACGGCGCACAAACCCCAGAAAATTACCGAATTCGCCTACAAGCCGGCGGATGGGCACAACACCTCCCAAGATGGTGCCGACCAGGTCGCGCAGCGCGGCTCCTACACGGATCTCCCGGATGCCTGCTCAGAGGACCACCACAGTACAGGTACCTCTACACAGCTCTCCGACCCCCCGGAGTGTGATCTTCTCCCTACCAGCCCTGCAAAGTCTAAGCTGAGGCTGGATGCGCCGTCGCAGCGGACGCTGCGGACGCAAATCGAGGCCCATGCTTTTGGCCCCCTCCTTTCCAGCAAGGCCCTGAACTCCTCTGTAGCCTCCTTCCCCACCTCAGGCCAGCCAGTGATGGACACTACTCTAAAGGACATGTTACTGTCCCTGCAGACCTCCCTCATGACAGACCTCTCCTCATTGCTCACTAAACTCACCTCAGACATGCATGCACTGAATGCTAGAGTGGGCAATGTTGAGAGAGGCCTTACTGAATGCACAGCCATGGTGAATGAGGTCATTGACTATTATGCTGACATTAAAGACGAACAGTCATGGATGCGCGCCAAGCTGGCCGATTTAGAGGACAGGTCCCGCAGAAATAACGTTAAGTTGAGAGGGGTATCTGAAAACATTTCACCTGCGGACCTCCCGCGCTATGCCACAGACCTAATGCACCTTATCATACCTGAGGCACCCCCACAGAAGGTGATCATTGACAGAATACACAGAATAGCCAAGCCATCCCACCTAGCAGCTTCCGTGCCCAGGGATGTCCTAATGAGGATCCACTTCTACCACATCAAAGAAAAACTGATGATGGGAGTCAAAGCCGAATCACCCTTGCCAGCTCCGTTTACCGGTATACAATTCTACCCGGACCTCTGCAAGTACACCCTCCAGCTATGCAGACAGCTGAACCCAGTCACCAAAGGCCTCCAAAACCACAAGATGCCATATAAGTGGCGTTACCCGGCCACCCTCCTCATCACAAGAAACGGCCAGACCCATGCGATCGGAGATCTAAACAAAGGCCTGCGTCTCCTCCATACTTGGGGAATTCTCATCGAACCTCCCAATACCGCTCCGCTTGAAAAAAGAGCATTGACTCCTCGCAGAAGCTTGGACCCCAACCACACCTGAGAGATGCACATTTACCTGTAAAGTGCGGCCAATTAACATCAATATAGCTCCCCTGAGCTCTGACAACCTGTCACCCCTGATTTTCTTTGCTCTCCCACGTTACTGACTGTTCAGTTCCCCCTACTTGGAGGCTACTGTGCCGTTACCACCCCCTCCGCACATTTTTTTTTGTTTGAGCATCGCATGTTAACGCCTGCGTTTGGTTTTCCCCCTCATTTGTTTTTTTTTTTTTTTTCTTTGTTTTCTTTTTTTCTGAAGCTGTATCTAACGTATTGCTCTATTCCAGCCATTTGACGCACTCGCTCCTAGGTTTCCGGACTGCTTCACGCCGGCTATTGAACCTGTCTCCAGGACATCACCAGATCTGGCCTACAACTTCTAACTGTAAGTGCTACTCTACACCACACACCGGCCTGCCGCCGACAAGATGCCGCTCTCGATCCGTTCACTGAATGTGAATGGCCTCAACCACCCTGCCAAACGTCACGCAATATGGAGGACCGCCAAGTCCCTCCGTAGTGACATATTATGTATCCAGGAAACCCATATATTACCATCGGATTTGCCCCTTTGTTCAAACCATCAGTTCCCTCACGTGTTCCATGCCTCCCACTCCGCTAAATCTAGAGGCGTCATGGTCGCATTCAAGGACACTGTGGACTTCCACTTGATAGACTCCATTGCAGACCCTACTGGTCGTTTTCTGATTATAGTTTGCTCCATAAACCGTGTTTCATACACCTCGGTGAATGTCTACGCCCCAAACACACACCAGCTGAAGTTCCTCCGCAAAGTGTTTGCCACAGGAAAACCTATTCAAAAAGGCCATCTGATTCTTTGCGGGGACTTCAACTTGGTCCCGGACATTCTTTTAGACACCACCTCAGCAGCAAAAAGACGGGGATCGCCACTAAAGAACTTCCTTTCAAATCACGATTTATATGATGTCTGGCGCTGTCTCTGAGAGAGATTTTACTTTTTTCTCCTCCAGACATCGCACGTACTCTAGAATTGACTTGTTTTTAGCTGATAAGTGGATTTTACAGAAAATCTACATGTCTACGATCCACACCACGACATGGTCAGACCATGCCCCAATCTTGATGATAATCGAAGATTCTACCCTACAACGAAAACACGTTTCCCTGGCGGGCTAATGACTTCCTGCTACAGAACGACAAATACAAGCCAGAAATCTCTAAACAGATCATTGACTTTTTCACGTTAAACAAAGGCTCTGTGTCTGACCCTGCAGTGGTGTGGAGCGCCCATAAAGCGTATATGAGAGGAATGTTAATAAAACTGAGTTCACGTCTTAAAAGAGAGAGGGCGCAGCGTGTAGATGAACTGACAACTCAGATAGCGACGCTAGAAACGAGCCACAAACAAACCCTACAGACCCACAGACGAAACTTCTGTTATCCCTAGGACAGGAACTTAAAACCCTGCTTCTCCACTCCTATGATTTTTTTCAGAGAAAACATAAAGCGACATCATACTCCACCTCCAACAAAGCCGGGAAGAAACTGGCACAACGCCTTAAAGGCAGACAAGCCAAAACCAAAATCCACCAACTCTTCCATCCCCATAGGAATCTCCCTGATGAACCCCCAGGACATAGCGGACGCATTCAGTGCTTATTATGGTGACCTATACACGTGATCCTAACAACCCGCAGCCTATGCGCACTGACATTGACAACTTCCTCCGCGCTATTGACCTCCCCTCCTTGACTTACAGCAATTGGACACGCTTAATGCCCCGTTTACTGTACAAGAAATTAGTAGATCAATTAACAACCTGCCTAGTGGTAAAGCACCTGGGCCTGATGGCCTGACAGGAGAATACTACAAACAGTTCTCCTCCTATTTAGCCCCACATCTTACTGAAGTGTACAATAACGCTGCCTCCTCTTCTACTTTTCCAAATTAATTTTTAAATGCACTGATCATAACTTTGCCGAAGCCAGGGAAGGAACCAAATGTCCCTCAAAATTTTCGCCCAATCTTTCTGCTTAATCTCGACCTTAAAATATATGCCAAAACCATAGCCTCACGATTGTTAGGAATTATGCCCGAACTTATACACAAAGACCAAACGGGATTCACAAAGGGCAGGCAGGCATCAGATGCCACTAGGAGGATGCTTAACATAATCCACCACGCGGAATCCACCGGAAACACCTTCTCTGCTCCTATCTTTGGATGCAGAGAAGGCGTTCGACAGGGTTCACTGGACATACCTTGAAGCTGTACTCCAAAAATTTGGATTGAGAGGCCTTATTCTAAATGCCATTCTAGCACTGTATACTAATCCTAAGGTCCAAGTATTCACGGAAGGCATGCTTTCCTGTCCCTTCTCCATTACTAACGGCACACGTCAGGGGTGTCCTCTATCCCCACTCATCTTCAACATGCTTATGGAACCCCTGGCGGAACATGTCCGCTCCTGTACCGCCATCACAGGCCTTCAACTTGGTTCACGATCCCACAAAATCAGTCTATTCGCGGATGATGTCATCCTTATCCTCACAAATCCATCCTCCTCCCTGGCTGAGATACAAAAATGATTGCAATGGTTCAGTTCGGTATAATACTACAAGGTCAACACAACTAAATCATTTATATTGGACATACACATTGACGCTACAACCAGGAATCTCTTACAACTTCAACACCCGTTCACATGGGCACACACTGACATTTCTTACCTGGGCATCCAACTACCTAGAACACTCAAAAATCTCTACTCTTGTCATTTCTTACCACTGCTGCAAAACATCCAAAAAAACTCACAGTCCCTAGCGAAACATGAACTCTCCTGGTCAGGAAGACTTGTAGCCTTTAAAATGACTTGCTTACCCCAAATTCTGTACTTCTTCAGGACCCTCCCCATTCCACTACCTGCCTCATTTTTCAGATCTGTTCAAACGACGTATAACAAATATCTGTGGAGCGGGAAAAAATCCTGCTGCGCACACTCCATTTTGACACTCCATCTTGACTAAACTAGCGGAGGGAACAGGATCAATAGACTTTAGAGACTACCATACAGCAGCTATCCTGGCCCAACTTCCTGGATGGTTTCAACCGTTAAAAAAGTCACCGTGGGGACAAATGGAAAGCTTCTCTCTCACTA
Organism: Rana temporaria; assembly: GCF_905171775.1. Taxonomy (NCBI): domain Eukaryota; kingdom Metazoa; phylum Chordata; class Amphibia; order Anura; family Ranidae; genus Rana; species Rana temporaria. Next base: position 481,855 of record NW_024404449.1, read on the forward strand.
GACCCGACCTAAAAAACTGGTTACTAAGCACCCCTCTAGGTGCCCTCGTTCCACCATCCATGCCTCCACCTATGAAAGCATCGGTTCAAGCGTGGGAGAGACTGATCTCCCTGTTTGACTCTACTTTTGACACATCACGTGTTGCTATCCCTCTGGAATCTCTCCAGTTCCTGTCACCAGACCTGTCACTAAAACGATGGTCCCTCAAAGGGATCCACCATCTACTCGACTTACTGCAGGACGGTCGCCCCAAGACTTTCTCTCAGCTGCAAACTGAATATGAACTCCCAGACTTCGAGCATTTTACTTTTCTACGGGTACACCACTGCTTAAACACTATACCCCTTCCCCTTTACTGTATCCCTCCTAAAACGGGGGATTATCTCACCGACCTACCTCTAAGACCAAGGGCATCTCCCACTTTTACAACGTTCTCCACAACAAATGCACATTCTCCAAACTGACCCCTCACATCAAGTGGGAATCTGATCTTGCATGTAATTTTACTGAAGACCAATGGCAATGCGCCCTCAAAACGGTCTATAAGGCCACCAAATCCTCAGCCCTTTGGGAACTCACCCAGAAAATCTCCCTTCGATGGTACCTCACTCCCACCACATTGGCATCGTTTAGCAATCACAACTCCGACGCTTGCTGGAGGTGTAAAGTCACTAAAGGGGACTTAATGCACATTGTTTGGACATGCCCCAACAATCAAAACTACTGGACGAACACCTTCAAGCTCATTTCCGAAGTTACTAACGTCAAACTACCCCCTTCACCTGCTCTTGCAATCCTTAACTTAACCATTGAAGACATCCCCCATCCTATAAGACACGTGACCACACACACATACTCCTGGCAGCCAGGCTCAACATAACAAGACACTGGAAGTCGGATCAGATCCCTTCCATAGCCCAGGTCATTGACCTAGTGGCACTTCACTTCATCTACGAGACTATAACAGCAGCCAATACTGGACAGTCTCCCAAAAACACGGGCACTATGGCAACCCTGGATCGCCTGGACAAGGGCTGCGACTACCTCATGATACTACGGTTATGTGACCCTTCTGGTATAGTTCTTGACCGAGCAATACTATGGTACTCACGTTGACGCTTACTGTTTTTCCTTTTTGACTACTAGCTATGACAATTCCCTTACGGGAAAATTGCATCGTACAATGGATTTTTGTTATATAGCCCCTCTTTACTCATGCGACACTAATGATCCTATATGGGGTGTTGCGTCAGGGAAGAGGACCGAACATGTGTTTTATATCCATTGTGTTCTTTGCCTTATGTTAATAATCGTGATATATGTTGGTGAACGTGTTCCATGACGTTGTTGCACGACGTACAAGTCTTAACTGTACTATGTAATACGAATTGAAAATTTTAATAAAAAACATTGAATTAAAAAATATTGGATCAATTTAAATAGGATTTTTCACAGCGGTGACAGCTTTGGAAACCTCCATATGAACTGTTTTTTTATCATTTATTTCTTTTTTCATAAATAGTTTTATGGAATGTATAATTATTTGTTTCTATAAGATTTATAGATACGCAGCGCTGCACTATTTTCACACAATTAATACGCAGCTTCTACTTTTCAGAGGTGCGATATCGTTCTCTGTACAATCCGTGTTTTATTGATTGCATGGAATATTGGAATTTTCTGAGATTGTGGATTTGGGGTTTTCATGAGCTGGAAGCCACAATCATCACAATGATGACAAATCACGGCTTGAACCCTCTTGCTTTGCATGTAATGAGTCTCTCTCATATATTAGTCTCGCCTTTTAAGTTGCATTAGTTAAATAAATGAACTTTTGTACCATATTCGAATTTTTTGAGTTTCACCCGAATATCAGGGTGTGCTTCTTCCCCACATGTCCAGCAACATTCATATACAAGACATTTCCCGCACTCACTAATACACCTCGAGGGTTGTGTGGGACCCCTGATGTACAGGAAGACAGGACTTCAGTGAGGAACATTTCCCTCACTCAGGACAGGAATACGGCTTCTCCCTCATGTGAGATCTCTGATGTGTGGAAAGATTGGACTTCACTGAAAAACATTTCCCGCACTCAATACAGGAATACGGCTTCTCCCCCGTGTGAGATCTCCGATGTGTGGAAAGATTGGACTTCACTGAAAAACATTTCCCGCACTCAGAACAGGAAAAAGGCTTCTCCCCCGTGTGAGATCTCTTATGTGTTGAAAGACTGGACTTCACTGAAAAACATTTCCCGCACTCAGAACAGGAAAAAGGCTTCTCCCCCGTGTGAGATCTCTTATGTGTGGAAAGACTGGACTTCACTGAAAAACATTTCCCGAACTCAGGACAGGAATACGGCTTCTCCCCCGTGTGAGATCTCTGATGTCTGTAAAGGGTGGACTTCATTGAAAAACATTTCCCGCACTCAGAACAGGAATACGGCTTCTCCCCCGTGTGAGATCTCTGATGTGTGGAAAGACTGGACTTATCTAAAAAACAATTCCCGCACTCAGAACAGGAATACGGCTTCTCCCCCGTGTGAGATCTCTGATGTCTGTAAAGAGTGGACTTCATTGAAAAACATTTCCCGCACTCAGAACAGGAATACGGCTTCTCCCCCGTGTGAGATCTCTGATGTGTGGAAAGACTGGACTTATCTAAAAAACATTTCCCGCACTCAGAACAGGAGTACGGCTTCTCCCCCGTGTGAGATCTCTGATGTCTGTAAAGAGTGGACTTCATTGAAAAACATTTCCCGCACTCAGAACAGGAATACGGCTTCTCCCCCGTGTGAGATCTCTGATGTTTGGAAAGACTGGACTTCTCTAAAAAACATTTCCCGCACTCAGAACAGGAAAAAGGCTTCTCCCCCGTGTGAGATCTCTGATGTGTGGAAAGACTGGACTTCACTGAAAAACATTTCCCGCACTCAGAACAGGAAAAAGGCTTCTCCCCCGTGTGAGATCTCTGATGTGTGGAAAGACTGGACTTCTCTGAAAAACATTTTCCACACTCAGAACAGGAAAAAGGTTTCTCCCCCGTGTGTGATCTCTGGTGTGTGGAAAGATGGTACTTATCTGAAAAACATTTTCCACACTCAGAACAGGAAAAAGGCTTCTCCCCTGTGTGAGATCTCTGGTGTCTGGAAAGACTGGACTTCTCTGAAAAACATTTCCCGCACTCAGGACAGTAATATGGCTTCTCAACTGTGTGAGAATTTTTATGCTTATTAAGACTGCCTTTGGAACTGAAACACTTCCCGGACTCGGGACAGGACAACCTCTCATCTGTTGCAAGGATGCTACCGTCCCGCACAGTCTGAGGTTCCTCAGGATAGGAGGAATACGATGGTCCGGCACTGTCCCTCACAGTCTGAGGTTCCTCAGGATAAGAGGAATATGATGGTCCGGCACCGTCCCGCACAGTCTGAGGTTCCTCAGGATAAGAGGAATACGATGGTTCAGCACCATCCCGCACAGTCTGAAGTTCCTCAGGATAAGAGGAATATGATGGTCCGGCACCGTCCCGCACAGTCTGAGGTTCCTCAGGATAAGAGGAATACGATGGTTCAGCACCATCCCGCACAGTGTGAGGTTCCTCAGGATAAGAGGAATACGATGGTCCGGCACCGTCCCGCACAGTCTGAGGTTCCTCGGGATAAGAGGAATATGATGGTCCATCTACACTGTGTGGGGCCGGATGGACATTGGAGGTAGTCGGGTTTTCTCCTGGACTATACTGTGTGATGTCCTCATCTTCTACTTTACAGTCTGGAGACAAAGTGAGACAATCCTCTGAGGTTTTCCTAATTTCCCGTCCATCTACTAAAATAGAAATACAAAGATTATTACTAGACATGAGCTGATTGGTTCCCCTAAACCAGGACTCCGCCCACATCAGTCAGCTTTGTCTCTGAGGATCTTACAATTCCCCCCTCAAGGTAACTAGTAAATGGGTCCTCTGATCTCCTACCAGATCATTTCTTTATTCATGGACCTTAGTCAGAGAGTGAGGGAACAACGAGAACTGTCTTTTATAGGAGTGACAGTGATGAGGGGATTATAGGACGAGGGTCCTTTGGGTCTGGTATGAATATTAAGAGGAACCCCAAAACAAAATTAAAAAGAAAAATTGCGTGGGGGCCCCCCCCCCCCCCAAAATTCATATCAGGCCCTTATCCGAGCACGCAACCTGGCAGGCCACAGGAAAAGAGGGGGGACAAGAGATTGCCCCCCCTTCCTGAATCATACCAGGCCACATGCCCTCAAGATGGGGAGGGTGCTTTGGGGAAGGGGGGTTCTGTGCCCCCCACCCCAAAGCATCTTGTCCCCATATTGATGGGGACAAGGGCCTCATCCCCACAACCCCTGCCTGATGGTTGTGGGGGGCATATCGGAATCTGGAAGCCCCCTTTAACAAGGTCCCAGTCTCGGGGCCCCCCTATGTGAATTGGTAACGGGGTACAATGTCCCTCCCATTTCACAAAAAAATATATTCGGGACAAGTCCTTTATTAAATATATATATAATAAAAAAAAAAGTCCAGCTATGTAAATCCATCTCGCGCCGTCCGACCGAAAAAGTAAAAAATAAATAAAAGCTGCAACAGTTCCACCTCAATTGGAAGTTCCGCCGAGTGATGCTTCTCCCGCCGGTGACAGCTGTCATATAGCTGGGGGCAGGGACACCTGTTTACGTCACCAGGTGGCCCGCCCTCAGCTATATAACAGCTGTCAAAGCGAAAGAAGCGTCAGTCGGCGGGAGCCTCCCAGGGAGGCGGAGCTGTTGCAGCTTTTTTTTTTCTTCTGTTCGTCGCAGCGGAATAGAAGATGAATGGACATCACTGGACATTTTAATTTTTTAATAAAGGACTCGTCTCTTGTCTTTTTTACAACTATTTGGTGAAACGGTACCCGTTACCAATTCACATGGGGGGGGGGGGGGCAGGATCTGGGAGGCCACTTGTTAAAGGGGGCTTCAAGATTCCGATAAGCCCCCAACGGGCAAGGGTTGTGGGGATGAGGCCCTTGTCCCTTCATTAAAATGGGGACAAGGTGCTTTGGGGTGGGGAGGGGGGGTGCAGAAAGGGCCTGTTAATGGACTGGGGGGGAATCCATGCCGTTTTTTTCAATGAGTTTTATCTGTATTGCCGGGACCCGACAATTCATTATAGCCGCGATCAGTTTTAAATAACTTTTTTCCTTTAGAAATGTCATTTTGTGCAGGGACTGTTCTACACACGGGAAACACAAGCCACTTTACAGGCATACTATAGACACCCCCAGGTACGAAATTTAAAGGAACATTTTACTTTTATTGTTTCACTGCATTATTAAAATCACTGCATCCGAAACCTTTTTGCATTATTACATGTCCCCTGGGGCAGGACCTGGGTCCCCAAACACTCCCCTGGAGCAGGACCCGGGTCCACAAACACTTTTTAGGACAATAACTTGCATATTAACCTTTATAATTAGCAATTTTGATTCCTCCCATAGACTTCTAAAGGGTGTTTCTCGGCTTTCGAATTTGCCGCGAACACCCCAAATTGTTCGCTATTCGTCAAACACCTGATGGTGGAGTCGAACCTACGTACAACTCCAACATCAGGCTCATCCCTAGTGAGCAGTATGGGTGGAGGAATGGATTTAGTGTTAATGACCCACCTGTGCTGATCTCTGTAGGAGTGTCCTCCTCTATAAATGTCCCCGTTATTCCATCCTCCTCCATAGACTGCTGATCATCCCTCACATACGTCTCTTCTTCTTCTGATTTCACCTCAAATTCTATATCGATTGGATCTCCACTCTAAACCAAGAGAATGAGAGAGAATATCATCTGTAAGATATAAACTTACATACAAAATCCACACATCATCTCCACCAGTCCATGTTCTAGATCAGTGGTTCTCAACCTGGGGGTCGAATGACGATTTGCCAGGGGTCACCAAATCCTGGGCTGTTCCTGAAGCCTGCACCGCTCTCCAAGACTTTTTGTGGCCTCCTAGCTGGGCTGTCCCTGCAACCTGTGGCTGCCCAGCTGGGCTGTTCATGGAGCCTCTTCGCAGCCACCCATTTAGTACACGGCATTACTGGCAGAGACTAGAGATCAGCTGACTGGTGAGGAATGTGAAGTAAAAGGGGCTGAAGGAGACCCCCCCCCCCCCAACCAAGGAGTAAGAGAAGGAAAAAATTGAGAATACATGGAAGGGAGAGGAAAAGAGGGGGAGGAACAAAGTAAAAGGGAGATAAAGAATAAGAGAAAGAACAAGAAAGACGGCTAAAGAGAGGGATTGGGGAAAAAAAACAAGAAATTAAAATTGAGAGAGATAAAAAAGGAAAGAAAGGAGAACAAAGAGAGAGTGGTACATCCTAAAATGTACCATAAAGGGGTTTTAATACTGTACAAGTGGAAGTGACTCAGGGAGCGCTAAATGTCCGTGGATTAGGGGCGCAAATTACTTGTCTTGGGTGCTGACAAACCACTATACGAAAAATTTTACAGTTAAGGGTCCCCACAACTTAGGAAATTTTATCAAGGGGTCACGGAACTAGTAAGGTTGAGAACCACTGTTCTAGATGCTCCGCCCCACTGACCTTGTAACAGTGGGGGATGGTGTGACCTTCCTGTGTGGAATCCCGGGAATACAGAGGACGGGGACATCTCTCTGGTGGGTTCCTGGTATTAGGTGGCTCCATCATATCCTTGTGTCCTTCTGAAAACTCCTCCACCACTCCATACTCCTCATCCTCCTCTTTATACTCTTCTTTAACATCAATATTATCATCCCCGAGGTTTCCACTCTGAATATATAATAAAACATTCATTATAATAAACATGTTTGTGTATAAATCATAACCACCAATAATTGTTCCTCATCTACCTGATGATGGTGGGGGATGGTGTGTTCTTCCTCCATCACCCCATCCTCATCATCCTCCTCTTTTATCTCTTCTTTAACCTCAACTTTAGGATCTCTCAGGTTTCCACTCTGAATATAGAATAAAAATGACATCAATGGTAACAATGCAGATAATGTACAGATCCTAATGATACTATCAGTGATTGTTCCTCATCTACCTGATGATGGTGGGGGATGGTGTGACCTTCCTGTGTGGAATCCCGGGAATACAGAGGACGGGGACATCTCTCTGGTGGGTTCCCATTACTGGATCCATCTGTAGGAAACACACACACTGACTGAATCCATTGTTTCTATGTGTTTATCAGATGATGGGGGATCTAGGTGGAGCCTCCGTACTGCTCTCTCCTTTACAATAAAGTCTCCTCTTACCCGGTGATGTGAGGGGCGGCTGATTGTCCATCATGACGTCCTTGTAGAGATCCTTGTGTCCTTCTAAATACTCCTGCATAGGGAAATAGACAGTGACATCACCTGATACTTACAAAGATAAAGTCATCATCCAGACACATCCCTTGTGTTGAACCTTCACAGACATCAGGAATAGTTATTTCCTCCTCCATAAAGATTATAAAATCAAAAACACGTATCATAAGTCCACCTCTAAAAAAAAAAAACAACCCGTATTATCGTATAATCCAGCCCTCAAAAATGCACTCTTTTACTCGCATTTTGCGAGTATAATTTTTTCCAGGGCGAGTGAGGATCGGGAGTGAAGCAGGCTGAAGCGATCAGCCAGGAAACTGTCAGGCGGCAGGGCTGGACTGCCCTGGCGCCGCTTTGAGCCGAGGCTGCAGTAGGACACTTTCATTGCAGGACAATACAGTGTCCCGCAATGAAAGTGACAGTCTGGGAACAGGGGTGGAACGAGCCGCCATAGCGCTGGCTCTGCCTCCACCTCCTACTGATCACTGGTTGCTATAGCCGCCTGGCGTCTGGCAACCAGTGATGTCACTGCCCACGTTGAAAGCGGAGGAGGATTTCACTTCCTCCTCCGCGCTAGTGCTGCTGGGGAGTCATGCTGCTGGTTCTCTCACCTCCGCTCCAGGGACTGGCTTGCTGCTTGGCTGTGGGATGTCTCTGTTCCCACATTCTGCTAAGCATCTCTCCCTCTCACTTCTTCCCCCCTCCTGCCCACCTCACACTAACACAGGACTGAAGTCCCCCCCCCCTCCTCGGCTCGGATGTCAGGAGGGAAGGAGGGGGAGGAGAATGGACACACTCAGGAGGGGGAGGGGACATGCTGATCTGAGGTCAGTACACAAAATATTAATGCTTGGCACTAGCAGGAGAAGAAGACCCAGAGACGGGGGGCGAGTTGACAAAAAAGAATACTTGCAGTGATTTGGGGGGATAGGAGCATGTTGTATGTGTTGGGGGGGGGGGGGGCACTTTAGGAGGGGAGAGAAATAGTTTTTTATTCAATCCCCCCTTCCAGCAATTTCTCTCCCCTCCCAAAGTGTGCCCCCCCCCCCAACACATACAGCATGCTCTTATCCCCACAATCACTGCCAGTATTCTTCTTTGACAACTTGCCCCTTCCCCATCTTCAAAGACAAGCTGTCTGTCACTGAGGGGAAAATTGTACCATCTGGAAACTTTGCTAGAGATTCAGGGCAATTGCTCCGGGTGTCAGTGCCCCCCCCCCCCCCCTCAGTCAGGCAAGTTAGTGAAGCCAAGTGCCTGACCTTTTTTCAGCAATGGGCTCCAAGACTCAGGACTGGTTCACACCACAAATCACATAGGAACACGCTCTGCGTTCCTTTGCCATTCACATGCCTTCCAGGTTCTGTGCGATTTCAGTCCTTTCATTTGTATGGGATGAAACCATGTCAGTCTGCACCAAGAGCTGTGCATGCGCTGCCTGCCCCAAAAGTCAGCAAAATATATGTCAAAAGTCATCTTTTTGTGGGGTAAGGGAGGGCACAGTAATGAGCAAGTGATGGGGCACAGTAATGCTGCAAGCAATGGGGCACAGTAATGAGCAAGTGATGGGGCACAGTAATGAGCAAGTGATGGGGCACAGTAATGAGCAAGTGATGGGGCACAGTAATGAGCAAGTGATGGGGCACAGTAATGAGCAAGTGATGGGGCACAGTAATGAGAAAGTGATGGGGCACAGTAATTAGAAAGTGATGGGGCACAGTAATAAGAAAGTGATGGGGCACAGTAATTAGAAAGTGATGGGGCACAGTAATTAGAAAGTGATGGGGCACAGTAATGAGCAAGTGATGGGGCACAGTAATTAGAAAGTTATGGGGCACAGTAATGCTGCAAGCAATGGGGCACAGTAATGAGCAAGTGATGGGGCACAGTAATGAGCAAGTGATGGGGCACAGTAATGCTGCAAGCGACGGGGCACAGTAATGCTGTAAGCGATGGGGCACAGTAATGAGCAAGTGATGGGGCACAGTAATGCTGCAAGCGATGGGGCACAGTAATGCTGTAAGCGATGGGGCACAGTAATGAGCAAGTGATGGGGCACAGTAATGAGAAAGTGATGGGGCACAGTAATGAGAAAGTGATAGGGCACAGTAATGCTGCAAGTGATGGGGCACAGTAATGAGCAAGTGATGGGGCACAGTAATGAGCAAGTGATGGGGCACTGTAATGAGAAAGTGATGGGGCACAGTAATGAGCAAGTGATGGGGCACTGTAATGAGAAAGTGATGGGACACAGTAATGAGAAAGTGATGGGGCACAGTAATGAGAAAGTGATGGGGCACAGTAATGAGAAAGTGATGGGGCACAGTAATGAGCAAGTGATGGGGCACAGTAATAAGAAAGTGATGGGGCACAGTAATGAGCAAGTGATGGGGCACAGTAATTAGAAAGTGATGGGGCACAGTAATGCTGCAAGCAATGGGGCACAGTAATTAGCAAGTGATGGGGCACAGTAATGAGCAAGTGATGGGGCACAGTAATGCTGCAAGCGATGGGGCACAGTAATGCTGTAAGCAATGGGGCACAGTAATGAGCAAGTGATGGGGCACAGTAATGAGAAAGTGATGGGGCACAGTAATGAGAAAGTGATAGGGCACAGTAATGCTGCAAGTGATGGGGCACAGTAATGAGCAAGTGATGGGGCACAGTAATGAGCAAGTGATAGGGCACAGTAATGCTACATTGATGGGGCACAGTAATGCTGCAAGCAATGGGGCACTGTAAGGCTGCAAGCAATGGGGCACTGTAAGGCTGCAAGCAATGGGGCACAGTAAGGCTGCAAGTGATGGGGCACTGTAAGGCAGCAAGTGATGGGGCACTGTAAGGCTGCAAGTGATGGGGCACTGTAATGCTGCATTGATGGGGCACAGTAAGGCTGCATTGATGGGGCACAGTAAGGCTGCATTTACGGGCACACTGAGGCTGCACAGATGGGTACTGATATGCTTTATGTTACTTTTGTTAATATTTATTTTTGGAACGTAATTCTGTTTAAAATATTTAACAGTGTAATTTCATGAGATAATTTACAAGGTCGTGTTTAGGGGCGGACTTAGGGGTGGGGCAGGGGAGGTGTTGGTTGGGGCAACTGGTGGCGAGTAACTCTTAAGGCCTGGCTAGTGGCTCAGGACTTGAAATTTTGAGCCCTGGTATAATCCATTAGTATAAACTGAAATGAAGAGAATGTTCCGGCCCTGTAAGTGGGGAAATGTTCTGCCCCTGAAGGGGTTAATCTAGGTCTCCACACTATATATGTGTGTATCGTCATCTGCTGGAGATAAAAGATGTCACAGTGACTATGGAGGAAGAGGACGGACATGACGGGGTTACTGGGTGTAAATAGAAGATACGATCTTATTACCTCCTCTGCTGCCGATTCCAAAGATGTCTCCTCACTACTTCCTCCCGACTCACCTCTCACCCGGAACTTCCTGTCTGTCCCTGACATCACTTCCTGTCTTCCATAGAGACTTCTTCTCTCTATGGTAGAAGTGAGATCACCATCTTGTGGAAATCAGAGGAACTGCAGCCCAGAGAAACGTCTCATAGGTGTCCTTTTATGAAAGTGCGGTAAAATACCGCTATTCAGTTCTCAGGCATTCTCAGGGGAGATCGTTCTCCTCTGAGTGCCTGTTTATGAAGCTTTGTAGATCGATTCTCATGTTGAGATGAGGAGCGATCTACAAACGACTGGAAACTCCTGAGAACTGCTTCTCTCACTGTAATCTCGCGTGATGTAGCGGGATTACAGTATGAGGAAGTGAAAAATACAGAACAAGCTGAACACGAATCAGCACACATTATACACCACATATTAATAAAATAATAAAGTTACATTCCCACCAAACAATATACATTAACCTAATTATTAAAAAACATTGTTTTTATCAATATTTAAAGCTCATACATGTGCCTATTTACATGTGAATGGTGTATAGGAAATGAATGGAATCCCACATATGTAATGCAGCTATACACCATTCATATCAATGAAAAATACATTTATAATCATTACATTTTAATAAAGTATACAAATATAAACCCTGTATAACTGTAATAGAACAGTCCATGGGTAAAACCATATTTTAGGGATTACAATTTTTTTTTACTAATAAATAAAAAATTATCTAAAAATGACTTTAATAGCATTTTAACATTTTAATGCAGGTAGACTAATATATATATATATATATGTGTGTGTGTGTCTATAGATATATATACACATAGAAATAAACACACACACATATATATATGCTATATGATGATATATATATATATATATATATATATATATATATATATATATATATATATATATAAATTCCTAACCTGCTCATTTTGGGGTGTGTATTGGTGGGAAGATGTGATCTGACTTAGGGTTGCTACCTTTTCTTCAAGCCAAACCCGAACACTTTAGCAGCGCACGGCAAATATGTTTTTTTTTTGTAGTACATTAAATTCATTACCTCAATGCAATGAATGGCAATTTGTTATGTAGTATACGTTATACAAATAGTTTTGTGATTAAATAAAATTTCTGGAGGGTTTGATAGGGCAGTATGTACGGGAGAGGAGTGCGGAGGGGATGACGGGGGCAGTATGTATGGGAGAGGAGTGCGGAGGGGATGACGGGGGCAGTATTACGGGAGAGGAGTGCGGAGGGGATGACGGGGGCAGTATGTACGGGAGAGGAGTGCAGAGGGGATGATGGGGGCAGTATGTACGGGAGAGGAGTGCGGAGGGGATGACGGGGGCAGTATGTATGGGAGAGGAGTGCGGAGGGGATGACGGGGGCAGTATTACGGGAGAGGAGTGCGGAGGGGATGACGGGGGCAGTATGTACGGGAGAGGAGTGCAGAGGGGATGATGGGGGCAGTATGTACGGGAGAGGAGTACGGAGGGGATAATGGGGGCAGTATGTACGGGAGAGGAGTGCCAAGGGGATGACGGGGGCAGTATGTACGGGAGAGGAGTGAGGAGGGGATGACGGGGGCAGTATGTACGGGAGAGGAGTGCGGAGGGAATGATGGGAGCAGTATGTATGGGAGAGGAGTACGGAGGGGATATTGGGGGCAGTATGTACGGGAGAGGAGTGCCAAGGGGATGACGGGGGCAGTATGTACGGGAGAGGAGTGAGGAGGGGATGATGGGGGCAGTATGTACGGGAGAGGGGTGCGGAGGGGATGAAGGAGGCAGTATTACGGGAGAGGAGTGCGGAGGGGATGACGGGGGCAGTATGTATGGGAGAGGAGTGCGGAGGAGATGACGGGGCAGTATTACGGGAGAGGAGTGCGGAGGGGATGACGGGGCAGTATGTACGGGAGAGCAGTGCGGAGGGGATGACGGGGGCAGTATGTACGGGAGAGAAGTGCGGAGGGGATGACGGGGGCAGTATGTACGGGAGAGTAGTGCGAAGGGGATGACGGGGCAGTATGTACGGGAGAGGGGTGCGGAGGGGATGACGGGGGCAGTATGTATGGGAGAGGAGTGCGGAGGGGATGACGGGGGCAGTATTACGGGAGAGGAGTGCGGAGGGGATGACGGGGGCAGTATGTATGGGAGAGGAGTGCGGAGGAGATGACGGGGGCAGTATTACGGGAGAGGAGTGCGGAGGGGATGACGGGGGCAGTATGTACGGGAGAGTAGTGCGAAGGGGATGACGGGGGCAGTATGTACGGGAGAGGGGTGCGGAGGGGATGACGGGGGCAGTATGTATGGGAGAAGAGTGCGGAGGGGATGACGGGGGCAGTATTACGGGAGAGGAGTGCGGAGGGGATGACGGGGGCAGTATGTATGGGAGAGGAGTGCGGAGGGGATGACGGGGGCAGTATTACGGGAGAGGAGTGTGGAGGGGATGACGGGGGCAGTATGTACGGTAGAGGAGTGCAGAGGGGATGATGGGGGCAGTATGTACGGGAGAGGAGTACGGAGGGGATAATGGGGGCAGTATGTACGGGGGAGGAGAGTCAAGGGGATGACGGGGGCAGTATGTACGGGAGAGGAGTGAGGAGGGGATGACGGGGGCAGTATGTACGGGAGAGGAGTGCGGAGGGGATGATGGGAACAGTATGTACGGGAGAGGAGTACGGAGGGGATATTGGGGGCAGTATGTACGGGAGAGGAGTGCCAAGGGGATGACGGGGGCAGTATGTACGGGAAAGGAGTGAGGAGGGGATGATGGGGGCAGTATGTACGGGAGAGGGGTGCGGAGGGGATGAAGGAGGCAGTATTACGGGAGAGGAGTGCGGAGGGGATGACGGGGGCAGTATGTATGGGAGAGGAGTGCGGAGGAGATGACGGGGGCAGTATTACGGGAGAGGAGTGCGGAGGGGATGACGGGGGCAGTATGTACGGGAGAGCAGTGCGGAGGGGATGACGGGGGCAGTATGTACGGGAGAGAAGTGCGGAGGGGATGACGGGGGCAGTATGTACGGGAGAGTAGTGCGAAGGGGATGACGGGGGCAGTATGTACGGGAGAGGAGTGAGGAGGGGATGACGGGGGCAGTATGTACGGGAGAGGGTTGCGGAGGGGATGACGGGGGCAGTATGTACGGGAGAGGAGTGCGGAGGGGATGACGGGGGCAGTATGTACGGGAGAGGAGTGCGGAGGGGATGACGGGGGCAGTATTACGGGAGAGGAGTGTGGAGGGGATGACGGGAGCAGTATGTACGGGAGAGGAGTGCGGAGGGGATGACGGGAGCAGTATGTACGGGAGAGTAGTGCGAAGGGGATGATGGGGGCAGTATGTATGGGAGAGGAGTGCGGAGGGGATGACAGGGGCAGTATGTACGGGAGAGGAGTGCGGAGGAGATGACGGGGGCAGTATTACGGGAGAAGAGTGTGGAGGGGATGACGGGGGCAGTATGTACGGGAGAGGAGTGCGGAGGGGATGACGGGGGCAGTATGTACGGGAGAGGGGCGCAGAGGGGATGACGGGGGCAGTATGTACGGGAGAGGAGTGCGGAGGGCATGACGGGGGCAGTATTACGGGAGAGGAGTGCGGAGGAGATGACGGGGGCAGTATTACGGGAGAGGAGTGCGGAGGGGATGACGGGGGCAGTATGTACGGGAGAGCAGTGCGGAGGGGATGACGGGGGCAGTATGTACGGGAGAGGAGTGCGGAGGGGATGACGGGGGCAGTATGTACGGGAGAGTAGTGCGAAGGGGATGACGGGGGCAGTATGTACGGGAGAGGGGTGTGGAGGGGATGACGGGGGCAGTATGTACGGGAGAGGAGTGCGGAGGGGATGACGGGGGCAGTATGTACGGGAGAGGAGTGCGGAGGAGATGACGGGGGCAGTATGTACGGGAGAGGAGTGCGGAGGAGATGACGGGGGCAGTATTACGGGAGAGGAGTGTGGAGGGGATGATGGGGGCAGTATGTACGGGAGAGGAGTGCGGAGGAGATGACGGGGGCAGTATTACGGGAGAGGAGTGCGGAGGGGATGACAGGGGCAGTATGTACGGGAGAGGGGCGCGGAGGGGATGACGGGGGCAGTATGTACGGGAGAGGAGTGCGGAGGGGATGACGGGGGCAGTATGTACGGGAGAGGAGTGCGGAGGGGATGACGGGGGCAGTATGTACGGGAGAGCAGTGTGAAGGGGATGACGGGGGCAGTATGTACGGTAGAGGGGTGCGGAGGGGATGACGGGGGCAGTATGTACGGGAGAGGAGTGCGGAGGGGATGACGGGGGCAGTATGTACGGGAGAGGAGTGCAGAGGGGATGACGGGGGCAGTATTACGGGAGAGGAGTGCGGAGGGGATGACGGGGGCAGTATTACGGGAGAGGAGTGCGGAGGGGATGACGGGGGCAGTATGTACGGGAGAGGAGTGCGGAGGAGATGACGGGGGCAGTATTACGGGAGAGGAGTGCGGAGGAGATGACAGGGGCAGTATTACGGGAGAGGAGTGCGGAGGGGATGACGGGGGCAGTATGTACGGGAGAGCAGTGCGGAGGGGATGATGGGGGCAGTATGTACGGGAGAGCAGTGCGAAGGGGATGACGGGGGCAGTATGTATGGGAGAGGGGTGCGGAGGCGATGACGGGGGCAGTATGTACGGGAGAGGAGTGCGGAGGGGATGACGGGGGCAGTATGTACGGGAGAGGAGTGCGGAGGAGATGACGGGGCAGTATTACGGGAGAGGAGTGAGTAGGGGATGACGGGGGCAGTATGTACGGGAGAGGGGAGCGGAGGGGATAACGGGGACAGTATGTACGGGAGAGGAGTGCGGAGGGGATGACGGGGGCAGTATGTACGGGAGAGCAGTGCGAAGGGGATGACGGGGGCAGTATGTACGGGAGAGGGGAGCGGAGGGGATGACGGGAGAAGTATGTACGGGAGAGGAGTGCGGAGGGGATGACAGGGGCAGTATGTACGGTAGAGGAGTGCGGAGGGGATGACGGGGGCAGTATTACGGGAGAGGAGTGCGGAGGGGATGATGGGGGCAGTATGTACAGGAGAGGAGTGCGGAGGGGATGACGGGGGCAGTATTACGGGAGAGGAGTGCGGAGGGGATGACGGGGGCAGTATGTACGGGAGAGCAGTGCGGAGGGGATGACGGGGGCAGTATGTACGGGAGAGGAGTGCGGAGGGGATGACGGGGGCAGTATTATGGGAGAGGAGTGCAGAGGGGATGATGGGGGCAATATGGGGAGGAAATTCTTGCAGTGTCTGTGGGGTGACCAGGAAAAGATGTCCCTCAGCTGGGGGGGGGGGTAAGAAGAAGCTCAAAGTAATGTCTGTATAAAGTGGTCTGGGGGTGATGTAAACTGGGGGGAGTTAGGGGCTGAGAAGTGGTCAGATAATGGTTAATAATAATAATAATAATAATAATAATAAAAAGCTAGTGTGGTCATCTAGTAAAATTTACAACAATACTACTCAGTGAAAACAATCTGTTATAAGATGCCGGCCCCCAGCACTCTGTATGTACAGATGATGTGAAGGTCATTGATGACCATTCATGTAACCCTGTGTTCTCCAGGCTCTGAGTCCGGACAATCAGAGGTGTTCACTCATCACATACACACAGGGGGCTAGATTCAATAAGAATTTACGTTGGCGTATCTATTGATACCCTGCGTAAATTCTAAGCTGCGCCAGCGTATCTTCTTTCTGTATTCAGAAAGCTAGATACGCTGAAATTTGGCTAAGATCCGACTGGCGTAAGTCCCATTACGCTGTCGTATCTTAGTTGCATATTTACGCTGGCCGCTAGGTGGCGCTTCCGTTGATTTCGGCGTATAATATGCAAATGAGCTAGATACGCCGATTCAGAAACGTACGTGCGCCCGGCGGATTTTTTTACGTCGTTTACGTAAGGCTTTTTCCGGCGTAAGGTTACTCCTACTATATGAGGAGTATCCAATGTTAAGTATGGACGTCGGGACAGCGTCGAATGTTGCGTCGTTTACATAAGTCGTTCGCAAATAGGGCTTTGCGTAAATTACGTTCACATCAAAAGCATTGACTATTTGCGACGTGATTAGGAGCATGCGCACTGGGATACGTTCACGGATGGCGCATGCGCCGTTCGTTAGAGACGTCATTTATGTGGGGTCATGTTTTATTTACATAAAACACGCCCACCTCTTTTCAATTTGAATTTGGCGCGCTTATGCCGGCAGATTTACGCTACGCCGCCGTAACTTAGGGCGCAGGTTCTTTGTGAATCCAGCCCAGCCTCACTAAGTTACAGCGGCATAGCGTATCTGAGATACGCTACTCCCGCACATCTGAATCTAGCCCAGGGAAAGTAACTGGTTATAAATAAACTTCACATAAACTGGACAGAGGATGGGGGATGTTTGTATAGATAAGTGTGCTGCTTATCTGTGAGTTGGCTGTGATCGGGCTGCAGACTCCCCCCCTCCCCCCTCACACACTCATTTGCAGTGTCTTCCGATTCTCCTTATCTTAATGCAAAAGAAATCCATGACTGTTGTATAATCTATGTCATTACCTCTCAAACACTACTTAACATACTATACCTTCTAAAGTAACTTAGACCAGACCGAGGGTGTGGAGTAAACATGGCCGTAGCAGCCTCCTTTATTTAAAAATATAAAACTTTAACATAACTCAAAACCAAACTCGTTCAAACCCAAGGTGTGATCAATTTTGCAGGCAACCTTTATTAACCTTTTTAACCACTTCTTGCACTGCGGCCTTCTTCATCCGATACTAGGCCTCAAGCCGCCTTCCTGGCTAAAAGACAGATCCTGACCGCAGTGCCCAATTTACCGTACTTCCAACTAAGCCTCCGCTTGCTGAAAATCCAAACTATCAGGAACCCATACCAACGACGAGTCCTGACCCTTCTTTTACTGGTATTTTCTTCTCCTGCAAAACGACCGACACCCGCCACAGCGCACCACTGTAAAAGCCTTTACAGTTGGGCGACCCTCCACACCCTAAGGGCCCTCTGTATCCCGTCTTGCAGACCTAGAACCCACATGTCGATCCCGACATCTGATAAGTGCACCCCATCCCTGCGCAAGTACCTCCACGTCTCCTCCTCAAGCTCCATGTGCCGAATAACCAACCCTCCGTTCCTCACCATGAAACGCCCAACGTCCCTGTTGACCTTTCTCCTGGCCCTATTAATCCCCCCCCATGATCTGGCGAGGCGCCACGACGTACGTGACACCATGTCAGACCACACCACCACCATGTCTGGGAAAGCCATGCGCAGCCTGAGAACATCAAACTTTATGTCCTTGATCAGGTCCAACATAGACTGAAGGCCGAGATCATTACCACCCACGTGCAAAATGAGGACGTCGGGCGGTCGGTCCAGCCGCGCATATTTATGCACTTCGGGAACAAGCCTGCTCCACAGCATCCCTCTCACCCCTATCCAACGAATCCTAGCCTCCTCCCTGGGAAAACCCAACTGTCTACCACCCGGTCTAGCCTCTGCCCTCCTGGCCCCCCAATACACATACGAGTGGCCCATGATCCATACCAGGGCCGGCGCCGAACCTGTAAGACAAAAGAAAATAGCTCCAGCGTAACCCAGCTGCCCTACCAATAAGATACATAACACCAACATTTTTACCTTACCTGCTCATAACACGACTCTGTCCCCCCCCTCCCCTGTTTTTTTTTTTATAACTGAACCAACAAATGGGGGCGTACATAAATGCGAAACCTATTGGACTCCCATCTCCCAATTTTCTTAACTGATTCCTCGTCTAACCCACACCTGGCTGCCTCGGTAGCTGCCCCAATCCTAAAAGAATGCGATGAAAATTCTTTTTCGGCCAGACCCAAGGACCTCAGACAGGAGCGAAACACCGCAGTGAATTGAAACCTGGACAATGATGACCCATCTGCATGTATCAAGAGGGACTTCCCTTCCCCCGGGCATACTTCCAAAAAATTTTGAACGGCCACCACCGGGCATAGCGATGACCCCGGCACTGCAAAAATCAAGACCCTTTTTCCCTTGCCCCTTTGATCTGTCTTGGATTTCCTCAACCAAAGCAACACCCTATCCTTCTCGCAACTCACCTCATTCCTCCAGATCCCACCTTGTACTTTTTTGGAAGGGCTAACCAATTCCCCTATTCGGAATGCTCCAAAAAAGGCCAACGCGAACGCCACGCGAAATAGCGTTACCTCATAAGCCGAGGCGCAGACCTCCGGCAAACTGTCGAACAGACCCTGCAGCACTCCAAACGACACTGGCCGTCTGGCATCCTTGCTAGGCGTCGCCCTTCTGTACCCTTTTAGAGCCTGTTTTACCCAAAAATCTTTGGTAAGATCCGGTAGGCCCTGCCATTTAAATAAAAATGCCAAAGCTGCAACCTTCTTATTTATGCCTGACACTGATGCCCCTTCCTCCATTGCCCTGGAAACAAAGTACAACACCAGCAAACGTGCTTCTGCACCCATGGTATCGACCCCTGTTTCACGGCCCATCTCCGCCCATTCCTCCCAAACCTTGCTGTAAGAGGCCCACGTCGTCTCACTCACCGACCTGCGAATCCACCTATGCGCTACTCCAACGCAATTTTCCACAGCCAGTCGGGACAAGGGAGCCCTCGTTGATCCGCCTCTGGTGCCACCTCCCGAAACCTGTCCCACTGAAAACGAGATAACGCGTCAGCGATAACGTTCTCAATGCCCGGGATGTGTACAGCATAAACAAAGATATTAAGCTGCATACAACGCAAAATCAACCTCTGCAACATTCTAACCACCGGTGGGGACGAAGCAGACGACTTGTTGAGTACCTGAACGACTCCCATGTTGTCTACGTGAAAACGAACTTTCCGGTCCCGGAAAGACTCCCCCCACAGTTCCACTGCCAGCACCACCGGGAACAGCTCCAGAAGCACCAGGTTTTTTGTAAAACCCGCCTTAACCCAACTCGGTGGCCAGGACCCTGCACACCATTTTCCTTGGAAAAAGGCTCCAAAGCCCGAGGAGCTGGCTGCATCTGTAAACAACTCCATGTCGAAGTTGCTAACCGGCCCCGACATCCACACTGCCCTACCGTTAAAGGACTCCAGGAATGTGTGCCAAACCCGCAAGTCCTGCCTGTGCCCCTTCAACAGCCGGATAAAGTGGTGCGGTGAACGCACCCCCGCCGTGCTGGCCGACAGCCGTCGGCAAAAGGCCCTTCCCATGGGTATAATGCGGCAGGCAAAATTGAGTTTGCCCAGCAATGATTGGAGAGCTCGCAGCGTCACTTTCTGTGAAGACAACATACCTCCTATTTCCTCCCTCAGCGCGTCCACTTTGCCCTCCGGCAACCTGCACTCCATGGCGACCGAGTCTATCGTGATCCCCAAGAAGGTAATAACCGTCCTTGGACCCTCCGTCTTGTCCGGGGCCAATGGAACCCCAAAGCGATCCGCGACGTGTTCCAATGTTCCCAACAGTACCGCGCACGTCCTGGATTCCGCCGGTCCCACGCACAGGAAGTCGTCCAGATAGTGGATGATGGAACTGACACCCGACACATCCCTGACCACCCATTCCAAGAAAGAACTAAAGTGCTCAAACAGCGAGCACGACACCGAACAGCCCATGGGCAAACATTTATCTACAAAGAATTCCCCCCCCCAGGTGCAGCCCAGCAGGCTAAAGCTGTCCGGGTGCACTGGCAGCAACCGAAAGGCTGCCTCAACATCGGCCTTGGCTAACAATGCCCCCTGACCGTAGTGCCTCACCCATGCCACGGCCGCGTCAAATGACGTGTAGCTAACTGTGCAAGTGTCCGGGTCTATGGCGTCGTTCACCGAACCCCCTTTCGGAAAGGAGAGATGGTGGATTAGCCGAAACTTGTTTGGCTCCTTCTTTGGAACAACCCCCAAAGGAGAAACTACCAAGTCGGGCAAGGGGGAGTCCGTGAAAGGGCCGGCCATGCGCCCCAAAGCTACCTCCTTCAGCAGTTTTTCGGAAACCACCTCCGGATGTCGGAAGGCCGAACGCAAATTTTTTGGAATCGGCGGTATCTCCTGCAGCGAGCACGGAATCCTGAACCCCACCTCAAAACCCTCTTCCAGTAAGCGGGCAGCCTGCCTGTCCGGGTACCTATTTAGGAACGGACGCATCCTTCCCACCATCACCGGAGTCCTCCCTCTTGTTGCCAAACTCACCTGTTCGCCCTTTTCCATGCTTGAAACACCTCGCCTGGGTGTGAGATCCCCCGCAGCCAGCGCATTCGTGCTTGAATCTGCATGAGGACCCGAACTTACAATTTCCGGCGTTGTATTGCCAACAGACCCCTTTTGTTTTTGAGGCCGACTGTCCAGAGGAGGACGACCCGCCGGCCCCGTCTCGAAAAAACTGATTGGGTGCCCTAGCGGACGTCATGAGGCGGACCCACAGATTAATGTCCTTGTGGTCCCACCTCAGATCCGGCCGCATGGCCATCCGCTGCCTAAACTGCTCGTCATAGCGCAACCAGGCAGTGCCACCGTAAACCCTATAGGCCTCCCCTATGGAGTCCTGGTACCCAAAAAGCGCTGCACCGCACTCCGGCTTCTTAGTGCTAATCACACTAGCTGGAATGCCGAAGGCTTGCAGCCAATTTGAAAAGGTGCGCGGAATGAGACGATACCTACGCTTCTCCTCGTCGTCTTTTTTATAGTCGTCCGGCTTCACCCTGTCCAGGTTGAACTTTTCCAGCGGCAGCAAGGAAAAAATCTCCACATACTCACCTTTGCCTATTTTTTCCCGCACCTCCGCCTTCAAGTGCGTGCCTAACGGCCCTTCGAAACATATATATACTTCGCACTTGGCTGCGTCCGCCAGCCTGACCACGTCCTGCCTCTCCCCCGAGGACTTGCTAACCTCCTCCCCCTTCTTTTGTGCGCCCTCGCCCGCCGCCGGGGAGGGAGCGGTGGGGGTCACTGTTGGGTTCGGGGGCTGCCCCCCCCCTGTCTCAACTACACTCGTACCCACTGCCCCTGTACCACTGCTCTGTGGGGACCCCCATGCCCCTGCAGGGTTAACTTCACCCCCCTTTTCGAAACGGGAAACCAATTCCTTAATCCCGGCCAAAAAACCCTTGAAACCAGCCTCCTCCCCCCCGGGGACCTCATCCCTAACCCTCTCCTGACTACCACTGACCGCCCCTTGACCAGCAGCATTTAAAGCAATAACAGTGCGAGAATTATTAGAAGACTTACCGGGTAGCCTGGGGAGTGAAGCCCCAGCCGACCGTCCGGAATCCACCGCTGCCGTCCTCACCGCGCTGACACCCTCCTCCTCAGATCCGGAAATCTCGCCTTCCGACCTGTCCACCGCCTGCTCGACCTCATCAGATGAAAACCCCCCAGGGGAAGGATCCCTGGAAGGCGAAGGTCCTGCCGCCTCCTGGCTCCGCCCCCTCGCGGCGGACCCGCCGACCGATTTCCGCGACGCTTTCCCCGGGCGGGGGGGGGGCTCTCTCCAGCCCTGCAGGGTTCACTCCTGTCTGCCGCTCTGTGCCCATCCACCTCCATCCGGCTTCGAGACCCGGCCGCGGAGGTAGTAGGCCCGTGGTCCGCCGCCCTGGTATCACTCTGCCGAGGCCCCCCCACGTGACTCCCCGCATGGTGGGAGGGGCCCGCGCGCTCCGGTTCCCGCCGTCGGACGGGTGCATCGGCCGCAACGGAGCTCCCGGAGCGGCCGCCCGTCGAGCTGAGATGCTGCTGGGGATTCCGTCCGGCGTCTCCCGCGGCGGTAGCATTGCGGCGCTTGGCGGGTGGACCCGACGGGGCCCGCGGAGCGGGATTCCCTGGTCGCGTGGCTCGGGGGGAGAGGTCAGGGGAGAAGCGCTCAGGCGGCCTGGACCGCCTAGCTCGTTCTGACACTCTCCCTCTTGTCTGCGGACCCACTGCTGGAGGGTCCATGATAGGCCCCAGGTTCTCCTGAACCCAGTCTGCACCCCTGGCTGAGGCTTCGGCCCTGAGCTCCGCAAGTAGCTCCTGAATCCTGGACATTCCTAAAATTTCGTTAGGGGAAGTGTTACAGGAGTGGGAGGGACCTTACATTTTATACTGTCTCCCTCCCCCTCCCCTCTCTTCTTGCCAACCCACTTCCCTCTCTTCATACATTCCCAGATTAACCCCGTCATGCCAGCCCTCCGCCTATGGCATTCTTTTATTTTGCTCCGGGCTTTTCTCTCTAGGAAACTTTCCTTAGTAAAAAAAAGTCAGCTCACCTCCTAATAAGCAGCGGCCAGCCTGACAGTGATCTCCTCCCCCGTCTCTCAGAACACAGCACTAGTGATTGAAAAGGGGAGGGGGGCGCAGAGATAACAGAGACTCTAGGGAGGAACAGAAAAGAGCTTCAAATTCCCAACACACACACCAGCACCCTGTGTGTGTATTTATTGAGAAGAAATTACACTGTTGCTTTGACTGTCTACACAATGGCAACTTGCAAGTACTGTATGCTAATGAAGCTCCCCCTGACCAAATGGTTTGTCTGGGTTTCAGGCAGTCTGAAAACCGGACAGATGAGTCAGAACCCGGACTGTCCGGGTGAATCCCGTACAGGTGGCCACCCTAGATCTGACTGTATAGCTGCTTGTGTGTGAAGCATGGAGGTCAAAAGACTTCCTTCTTCCTCCACAATACTCAGCCAGCTTCGGCTTCTCTCTCGGATTCTCCACCTCTGAGATGGAGAATCAGAAAGTGAGAATTCTATCACAGATCGCCAGTGAGGTGCTGAGATCGCACCTTCATAATCTGCTTTCTGTTTCTGTGACAGTCAGTTACAGATTCTCACTGCGCTGAGATAATCGGTGGAGAGAACATGTTCTCCGCTGATTACCTCAGCTTCATAAACTGTGTATGACCCAGGGGAGGGCTGGCAGCCTTAGGCCTGGGGGGCAAGTCCAGTCAAGTGGCCCATAGAGCGTGGAAAAGTTATGGATTGAGGAAAACAGTATACGATTTTTCATGTTCACAAGAGTCTGCACAGAGGCCCCCCTTACATCAGAGTCTGCACAGAGGCCCCCCTTACATCAGAGTCCGCACAGAGGCCCCCCTTACATCAGAGTCTGCACAGAGGCCCCCCTTACATCAGAGTCCGCACAGAGGCCCCCCTTACATCA
The DNA here is from genome assembly GCF_905171775.1 of Rana temporaria. NCBI lineage: Eukaryota > Metazoa > Chordata > Amphibia > Anura > Ranidae > Rana > Rana temporaria. Next base: position 505,789 of record NW_024404449.1, read on the forward strand.
GAGTCTGCACAGAGGCCCCCCTTACATCAGAGTCCGCACAGAGGCCCCCCTTACATCAGAGTCTGCACAGAGGCCCCCCTTACATCAGAGTCCGCACAGAGGCCCCCTTATATCAGAGTCCGCACAGAGGCCCCCCTTACATCAGAGTCAGAGCACCCTTTTTAATACACTGGTAGCCAGGAGAGACTAGAGAGGGTGAGCTTACCAGGATGGAGGATTCTTTTTTGGGCTCAAACTTCCTGTCCAGTGCCCTCACATGCCCGGGGAGTGTGGGCAGGGCAGACTCAGAAGAAGGAGGAGCATATGAGCTCTATCTCTCCTCGTGTCTTTGCAGAGAGAGAAGGGGATGTCAGCGCTGGTGTGCGCTGAGGCTGAGCTATGTGTGAGACGAGACATAGCTCTGCAGCCATCTACCTCGGAGCTGACACAGGCACGGCTGCACAGTGGGAGGTGAGCGGGGGCAGTGACCTGTGTTAACAGAGCTCCAGCAGGCATATTCCTGCTCTGCAAAAACAGCATTTGGTAGTGGCGGCCGGTGGCTGTGCATAGTGTCACCAGCCCGGGGGGAGATTTCCACCCTGCCCCCCCCTCCCCTGGTATGACCTGAGATCAGCGGTGAGAATCGGGATCGCCGCTGATCTCACTTTCATAAAAGCACACCATAGTCTGAACACGGCCTTGTGCTGTGTGTGTATGTACTGTATATCCTTATAGATGGGTCATCTCCACTCCCACCAAGGAGGAGAGAAATATATTACTGCCTAGTCCAGCCTTTCTCAGCCAGGGTCCCTCCAAAGGTTTCTAGGGGTTCCTTGAGCAATGGACAATTTCTGTCTCTCAGTAACAACCGACATCAATGATCTGTAAGGAGGGCAGTCTTCCCATTGATGACATATAGGAGGGTCCTTCTCCCATTGGTCACCAATGTAAGGGACCCCTACACTGACCACTGATATAAGGAGAAATTCCATCCAAACCGTGAGATTGGTCAGAGACTAATTGGTATTATTCTGGGCATTGCCAGACTAGGTCTTGGTGACAGAGTGAAGGGTGATGCTGCTCATACTATAAGTAACCCTTTTCTACATCATGGACATCTTCTTTAGCTTCTTAGTAAATAGGATGGAAATTTTCACAATCCTATCTGTAGCTCCTGTTGAGTAGGCGCTATTTTGTAAATTTAGTTATCTGAGCTGTAGTTGGCTCAGAATATTATGCCAAATTGTGGGTTTCGGTTCGAGTTCAGCTGTGTTGCACATTTTCCACTTGACTGTGGGTGTCGCTGTCACCAGGAGTCAAGGTCCAGTCTTGGGGCCTGCTCGCCCGAGGCTCCACAACTGAGAGTAGGCCCAGGAGTTTTTGGGACCTACTGGTCCAGGGGTGGTCCTGTGCTGTCTTGCCTGCGGGAAGAAACCGAACAATTGGGGGCTCAATTGGAGGACGCATCCTGGCCAATTTACCTCACTGTGCTGCCGGCCTGGCTGAAAGATCCTGGCACAGTGGACTGTGTGCTTTCTTTGGAGCTTTGCAGAGTGTGTGTGTGGTTACATGATCTTGTGGCAGAGGACTGTGTGACGACTCGACAACACTCATCAAGTCTGTGGCAGAGACTTTGAACGAGCTTCGCACCGGCTGCTAGGTCAGTGAGAGAGGCCTATCCGGTAGTTGCTGAATCCAGTGTGGAACCGATTTGTCCTCTGGATCTAAGACTGTACCCGTGATCCACAAGCAAGGTACCTGAATCTCCCCTATCCCTCCACCCCTCTGATGAACCTTGTTTAATAAAACCCTTGAAGAAAAAGAAATGAAGTGTTGGTGCGGACATTTGTGAATAACTCTTCAAGAGGGACCCCTGGGACTAGTGTGGTGAACAGTAAGGTAACGGCAGGCCCAAATCTAAACCAGCATCTCCTTTGGGGGAAGTGCTACATATAGAAGAGGTTGGGGGTCCTGAGTAGTCATAGAAAGGCCCAGCACCCCAATAGTAGAGGAAGAGGTGGTCTGGTGACATGGAGAAGAAGACTCTGGTCAGTCTCTGGATCTCCATCATTGGAAACATGGTGAGACAACAAATACAGCGGGATGGTGGAGGAGATGTTGGTGTCGGTGTGGAAATGGACAGAACACGGGATGACACTGAAAGAACAATAGGGCTTCATTCTACGATATGTCAAGGAGAGAACCGTACAGGAGAGACTTTTCTCTCTAATTAATGTCAGTAGAAGACCCGGACCTCTGTATATGATATACTCCTGACCCCTGTATATGATATACTCCTGATCACTGTATATGATATACTCCTGATCCCTGTATAGGATATACTCCTGACCACTGTATAGGATATACTCCTGACCCCTGTATAAGATATACTCCTGACCCCTGTATAAGATATACTCCTGACCCCTGTATATGATATACTCCTGACCTCTGTATATGATATACTCCTGACCCCTGTATATGATATACTCCTGACCACTGTATAGGATATACTCCTGACCTCTGTATATGATATACTCCTGACCCCTGTATATGATATACTCCTGACCTCTGTATATGATATACTCCTGACCCCTGTATATGATATACTCCTGATCACTGTATATGATATACTCCTGACCTCTGTATATGATATACTCCTGACCCCTGTATATGATATACTGCTGACCCCTGTATATGATATACTCCTGACCACTGCACTCTAGGCCCATTATTCAGAGTTAACTTTTAACCACTTCCCACCCGGCCTATAGCAAAATGACAGCCAGGAAGTGGTTCAGTTATCCTGACTGCCCATTATATGATGTCCAGCAGGATAAGCCGCGATCGCCTGCCATACGGGGCACACAGCCCGGTGATCTCTGTTGTGGTGTGTGAGTCTGACACGTCGCAACACAGATCTCGATAAAGAGCCTCTAATGAAGGCTCTTTACCACATGATCAGCTGTGTCCAATCAAGGCTGATCACAGCGTCAACAGAAAGAGCCGTTTATTGACTTTTCCTCACTCGCATCTGACAGACAAGAGCCAATCGGCTGCTCTCCCGACAGGGGGGTCTGTGCTGATTGTTTATCAGTGCAGCCCCCCACCCAGGACCACCAAGGATGCCTACCAGGTATGCTACCCTGGACCACCAGGGATATGCCAATCAGTGCCACTCATATATATCCTTCAGTGCCCATCAGTGTTGCCTATCAGTGCCCATTGTCAGTGCCCACCAGTGCCATCTCATCAGTGAAGGAGAAAACGTACTCATTTACAAAATTTTATTACAGAAACAAAGACATTTTTTTTGTTATTATTATTAATTCATTAAGTTCCATTCGTTTAGATGCAGCATTTGTTATTTCGGGTAATTCGTAACGTCGGATAAATTTGTATTCATTATGTTCACTAACAGCTAAATTACGAGGAACACCTTAACAATCACCACGATTTTATTCTCCAGGGCCTCTGCTATCAGATAATATATGTTTGGGGGTTTTATCTAATCTTCAGGCCCAAAATAATGCAAAAACATCTGACAGTGAAAGGGTTAATGTGAGCTAGATGGGATCACTCTGCTGTGCTCACACATTAGAGCGCCCCCTAGCTGCAGCCTGGTAATTACATTGCTAGGAGGTCTATTCATTTATCTGCTCCATACTTCCCATCTTTATATAAACGTCTCCTGACATTTAGGGGTCTATTCATAAAATATGTGCATAGCAATTCCCCCTGGGGAAAGTCCATGTACATTCCTTCTGTGTGAATGGGGGAAAGATGAATGTTATTAGGATATTTGCTGTGCTGGTCGAACGGTTTCCATTCATTTAAAATGGAAATGATTGCATTTGGCCACTAGATGGAGATAATTTCTATGGTACTTATCGCCATTTAATGGCCAAATGTGGTGTAACGGAACCCCAAATGGGACAGGAGTTAAAGCCGTTTAAGATATTCCATTGCGAACCCAAGACAGCTATCGAAACTCCACAATCCGGCGAACACGATCCATACGGATTCTCCCAGAAACGAGAGACAGTTATGTTTGATGTTCAAAACAAATAGACTCTTTAATGAGAAAATCAGACTCTTATATACAGTTAGTAACCAAAAATGAACAATGACTCAACTCCACCCACAACACGACACAATGAGCCCAATACACATCTTTTTAGTAGACATTCTGGCACCAGCTCTTGGTCTAATTGGCATGAGCTAATTAACTACAGCTGATAAGTCATAACATCTGACCTTTAGACTGTCTGTTTAACTCACAATACACATGTATCATCAACTTCACACAATACAGGGTCAATTAGCACAACACAATGACAGGTTCTTCAGGGCCATCCTAGATTGATTTACATGACAACAGACATCATTAACACCTAACGGTCTGTGTTCCCACATTGAATGAGTCACTCTTTCAATTAACCTGTTGAGTTCAGAATCAACAACCTGTAAATAGTTCTTACAGATATCCTGGAATATATTGTGGATTACAGACCCATGTTAAAGCAATCCAAGATTTGTCCATTATTTCCTGGCTCATACTTTGCAAGAGCTTCTGGATTCCACTGGCCCTCCCGTTACATGTGGTATTTTTAGGTGTACAATTGATTTTTCATATATGTGATTGATTCATACATATTTATGTTTTCTATACATTTTTAATGAATGGTCAACGAGGTCCTAATAAAGATAGAATTTGTCCCCGAAGATAAAGATATACATAGTGTTATATTCTTAATATCTAAAATTTGATTTGGTTATAAAATATTATTGAGAATATGAATTCCTATAAATGGTATGGATGTTGGGCTTTGAGTTAATAATCTCCTGATGTGACATTTGAACCCAGTTATCAATTTCTAGAAGCTGTGAAGACATATTTATTCATTTTGTAAATATCTTATGTTTAAAAAAAAAAAAAAAAAAGGTATTTCATATGACTGATGTTCTGTTTGAAAGTTGCATTCGAAGGCAGACGAATCCCTTCCCCCATTTCCTGTGTCTGTAAGTAATTAGGAAATAGACCACTTCCTATGGTAAGCCTCATATTCCTCCTCGTCATCCCCTCCATTCTGGGGACTGATGTAGGAGGAGCGCTTTACTTTTTGGCGGGAAAGTCAAAGAAAGGATCTTGAAGTTTATAAAAAGCTTGGGTGGGAAGCTTCTCCCTCTCTTCTACCCTTCCCCCATCTTCAGAAGCACACAGACAATTTTCTCCAGCAAACACAGGGCTAATCGGCCATCTTTAAAGCACATGTTCTCGAAGAACTTTCTTTCATGTATTGCACTTTTATTTGAAGCTACAAATGTACTGTAACTGTACTTATTATCTGTAATGGTCAGGGGTTAACAGCGTTTACGATATTCCATTCCACCAACCCACGACAGCTTATCGACACTCCACAATCCGGCAGACAGGACCCATTGGATTTCCCCCAGAATTACGAGACACACACAGCTCTGTTCTCTGGTTCCAAACGGATACATACTTTAATGGGAAAATCAGGCTCTTTATATACAGTCAGTAACAATGACTCAACTACACCCACAACATCATACAATGGGTACCAACGAGCCCCCTCAATACACATCTTTTAAGATGGACACCTGCTTATACAATACACATTCCTTTAGTCAGACATTCTGACTCCAATTCTAATTACCTACATCTGGCAAGTCAGACATCTGACCTTTTAGACTGTGCTAATTCACAACACACATGATCATCAATAGAAATTCACACAAAACAGTGTTAATTAGCATCACACAATGAAAAGGTCTTTAGAAGCCAGACTGTCTACCAAGCTCCAATCCACATCACCACAGTAGCAGACTTAATTAGCACAATAGACAATAGAATGCAATCACAGCAAGCTTTTATCGTATACTACAGCCAGGTAGCTGAAGGTGATGACGTCTTTCAATTAACCTGTTGAGTTCAGAATCAACAACCAGTAATAGTTCTAGATATTCTGAATATATTGTGGATTATCATTACTGTCCCATCTCATGTAATCCGAGATATCAGTTCTCAGTCATCCTATGCCCCTAGTGGACATAGGATGTCCCTAGACACAAGAGTCATTGGTGAGGCTGAAACAGAAGTACCCCACACCCTTCAAGAGCCTCTGGGTCCCACGGGCCCTACCGTTACATTATCCTTTATAGTGTGTATATTAAAACACACAGTTTTTATTCACGTTATTTCACAAATTTGTCTCACGATTCGTCATTCATCCAGAACGCAAAGTAAAGCCTTTAAACAGCAGAAGCTGCGCTATTTTAACATGAGAAACCCTCGGGTTTTATCACATAGGAACATCTTTTCATTTTATTTTAGACTTGTTTTTTTATTGTATGTATATGGCGATACATCGCACACTCATGTGGAGATTAGATTGTAACGGGACATTACCACGGAGCTCAGCGGTGTGATCGAGTGAGAGCGCCCTGCTGGTTTGCAGATTCGGGTGACACGCTCTCCAGCTCTATGAATGTGAGCTCTGTAGTCACAGGAAGAGGGCGTGTCCTCACAGACTGTGGTGATGCCTGAAGGGTTGCCTAGGCAACAGGCAGGTATATAAGGTTTCACCTCATTTGACCCACCCATCTACTGACGAAGGCCAATGAGAGGCTGACACGCGTTTAGAAGGGAGGAGCCCTATCTGTGATGTCAGGCGAAGCGCCATGGGTCTAGATCGGCGGTGAATGAGCTGGTGATTTTATACTTGCTGTTTTTATTGTTATTTCTTGTAAGTGTAACTTTTTAGGGGACTCTAGCTATGACTAAGCACTAGATTCAGTGCGAAACGCGTCAACAGTCGGGTTTTATTTTGCTGTGACTTGTAATGCTGTCCTTCTTTTAATAAAGGCGACAATTTGTTCAGAGTGCGGCTGTCCAGAGACAATTTTTGTTCCTGTGTAACTTTTTAGGGGGGGCTTTTATAATAAATTCAGAAGCAGAGAGCACTATGGTACTTGTGTTTTTTCTTTCATGTCCTTCCCCCCGGGATATAGAAGTGGAATTGATTATTAATAAGTGAATGGAGGAAGGTGGTGTTTGGAGACAATTTATACGTTGATTCCCCACACAGAGGTGCAGTCTGGAGACTGTAGGAATTACTACCATTGGTAAAGTGGACGGATCGTGATCGGACACGAGGAGTGATCTGTCTATGAGTTTTATACTCACCCTTGAGGTGAGCATGCATTTTAGCAGGTGGGGGTGCACACTGAATATTGGATCCATTTAAATCGGATTTTTCACAGCTGTGACAGCTTTGGAAACCTCCATATGAACTGTTTTTTTATCATTTATTTCTTTTTTCATAGTTTTATGGAATGTATAATTATTTGTTTCTATAAGATTTATAGATACGCAGCGCTGCACTATTTTCACACAATTAATACGCAGCTTCTACTTTTCAGAGGTGCGATATCCTTCTCTGTACAATCCGTGTTTTATTGATTGCATGGAATATTGGAATTTTCTGAGATTGTGGATTTGGGGTTTTCATGAGCTGGAAGCCACAATCATCACAATGATGACAAATCACGGCTTGAACCCTCTTGCTTTGCATGTAATGAGTCTCTCTCATATATTAGTCTCGCCTTTTAAGTTGCATTAGTGAAATAAATGAACTTTTGCACCATATTCGAATTTTTCGAGTTTCACCCGTATATCAGGGTGTGCTTCTTCCCCACATGTCCAGCAACATTCACATACAAGACATTTCCTGCACTCACTAATACACCTCGAGGGTTGTGTGGGACCCCTGATGTACAGGAAGACAGGACTTCAGTGAGGAACATTTCCCTCACTCAGGACAGGAATACGGCTTCTCCCTTGTGTGAGTTCTCTGATGTCTGTAAAGATGGGATTTCTCTGAAAAACATTTCCCGCACTCAGAGCAGGAAAAAGGCTTCTCCCCCGTGTGAGATCTCTGATGTCTGTAAAGAGTGAACTTCACTGAAAAACATTTCCCGCACTCAGAGCAGGAAAAAGGCTTCTCCCCCGTGTGAGATCTCTGATGTGTGGAAAGATTGGCCTTCATTGAAAAACATTTTCCGCACTCAGAACAGGAAAAAGGCTTCTCCCCCGTGTGAGATCTCTGATGTCTAGAAAGATTGGCCTTCATTGAAAAACATTTCCCGCACTCAGAACAGGAAAAAGGCTTCTCCCCCGTGTGAGATCTCTGATGTGTGGAAAGATGGGACTTCACTGAAAAACATTTCCCGCACTCAGAACAGGAAAAAGGCTTCTCCCCCGTGTGAGATCTCTGATGTGTGGAAAGACTAGACTTCTCTGAAAAACATTTCCCACACTCAGAACAGGAAAAAGACATCTCCCCCGTGTGAGATCTCTGGTGTGTGGAAAGACTGGACTTCTCTGAAAAACATTTCCCGCACTCAGGACAGGAAAATGGCTTCTCTCCCGTGTGTGATCTGTGATGTCTGTAAAGAATGAACTTATCTCTAAAACATTTCCCGCACTCAGAACAGGAAAAAGGATTCTCTCCCGTGTGTGATCTCTGATGTATGGAAAGACTGGACCTCTGTGAAAAACATTTCCCGCACTCAGAACAAGAAAAAGGCTTCTCCCCTGTGTGAGATCTCTGATGTGCGGAAAGATGGGACTTATCTGAAAAACATTTTCCGCACTCAGGACAGGAAAATGGCTTCTCTCCCGTGTGTGATCTCTGATGTATGGAAAGACTGGACCTCTGTGAAAAACATTTCCCGCACTCAGAACAAGAAAAAGGCTTCTCCCCTGTGTGAGATCTCTGATGTGCGGAAAGATGGGACTTATCTGAAAAACATTTTCCGCACTCAGGACAGGAAAATGGCTTCTCTCCCGTGTGTGATCTGTGATGTCTGTAAAGAATGAACTTATCTCTAAAACATTTCCCGCACTCAGAACAGGAAAAAGGATTCTCTCCCGTTTGAGATCTCTGATGTGTGGAAAGACTGGACTTATCTGAAAAACATTTCCCGCACTCAGGACAGGAAAATGGCTTCTCTCCCGTATGTGATCTGTGATGTCTGTAAAGAATGAACTTATCTCTAAAACATTTCCCGCACTCATAACAGGAAAAAGGATTCTCTCCCGTGTGTGATCTCTGATGTATGGAAAGACTGGACCTCTGTGAAAAACATTTCCCGCACTCAGAACAAGAAAAAGGCTTCTCCCCTGTGTGAGATCTCTGATGTGCGGAAAGATGGGACTTATCTGAAAAACATTTCCCGCACTCAGAACAGGAAAAAGGATTCTCTCCCGTGTGTGATCTCTGATGTTTGGAAAGACTGGACTTCTGTGAAAAACATTTCCCGCACTCAGAACAGGAAAAAGGCTTCTCCCCCATGTGAGATCTCTGATGTATGGAAAGACTGGACTTCTTTGAAAAACATTTTCCGCACTCAGAACAGGAAAAAGGCTTCTCCCCTGTGTGTGATCTCTGATGTATGGAAAGACTGGACTTCTTTGAAAAACATTTTCCGCACTCAGAACAGGAAAAAGGCTTCTCCCCTGTGTGTGATCTCTGATGTATGGAAAGACTGGACTTCTGTGAAAAACATTTTCCACAATCAGAACAGGAAAAAGGCTTCTCCCCCTTGTGATATCTTTTATGCACATTAAGTGTGGATTTACAGCTGAAACACTTCCCACATTCAGGACAGGGAAACGTCTTATCTGTTGGAAGGACGGCACCGTCCCGCACAGTCTGAGGTTCCTCAGGATAAGAGGAATACAATGGTCCGGCACTGTCCCGCACAGTCTGAGGTTCCTCAGGATAAGAGGAATACAATGGTCCGGCACCGTCCCGCACAGTCTGAGGTTCCTCAGGATAAGAGGAATACGATGGTCCGGCACCGTCCCGCACAGTCTGAGGTTCCTCAGGATAAGAGGAATACGATGGTCCGGCACCGTCCCGCACAGTCTGAGGTTCCTCAGGATAAGAGGAATACGATGGTCCGGCACCGTCCCGCACAGTCTGAGGTTCCTCGGGATAAGAGGAATACGATGGTCCGGCACCGTCCCGCACAGTCTGAGGTTCCTCGGGATAAGAGGAATACGATGGTCCGGCACCGTCCCTCACAGTCTGAGGTTCCTCAGGATAAGAGGAATACAATGGTCCGGCACCGTCCCGCACACTCTGAGGTTCCTCAGGATAAGAGGAATACGATGGTCCGGCACCGTCCCGCACAGTCTGAGGTTCCTCAGGATAAGAGGAATACGATTGTCTGGCACCGTCCCGCACAGTCTGAGGTTCCTCAGGATAAGAGGAATACAATGATCCGGCACCGTCCCGCACAGTCTGAGGTTCCTCATGATAAGAGGAATACGATGGTCCGACACCGTCCCGCACAGTCTGAGGTTCCTCACGATAAGAGGAATGCGATGGTCCGGCACCATCCCGCACAGTCTGAGGTTCCTCAGGATAAGAGGAATACGATGGTCCGGCACCGTCCCGCACAGTCTGAGGTTCCTTAGGATAAGAGGAATACGATGGTCCGGCACCGTCCCTCACAGTCTGAGGTTCCTCAGGATAAGAGGAATACGATGGTCCGGCACCGTCCCGCACAGTCTGAGGTTCCTCAGGATAAGAGGAATACGATGGTCCGGCACCGTCCCTCACAGTCTGAGGTTCCTCAGGATAAGAGGAATACGATGGTCCATCTACACTGTGTGGTGCCGGATAGACATTTGAGGTAGTCAGGTTTTCTCCTGGACTATACTGTGTGATGTCCTCATCTTCTACTTTACAGTCTGGAGACAAAGTGAGACAATCCTCTGATGTTTTCCTCATCTCCCGTCCATCTACTAAAATAGAGATACAAAGATTATTACTAGACATGAGCTGATTGGTTCCCCTAAACCAGGACTCCGCCCACATCAGGCAGCTTTGTCTCTGAGGATCTTACAATTCCCCCCTCAAGGTAACTAGTAATTGGCTCCTCTGATCTCCTACCAGATCATTTCTTTATTCATGGACCTTAGTCAGAGAGTGAGGAAACAACAAGAACTGTCTTTTATAGGAGTGACAGTGATGAGGGGATTATAGGATGAGGGTCTGTAAGTATGTATGTAATGTACAACATAGAGCATATAGTGCAGGGGTTTGGAGTGTGTAATGTACAACATAGAGAATATAGGGCTGGGGTCAGGAGTATGTAATGTGCAACATAGAGAATATAGTGCAGGGGTCAGGAGTATGTAATGAACATGTAGCACTCTGGTGTTTAGGAAGGGTGACTAATAGTGAGTTCACCAGGTGGTAGTTATCCTTGCTTATTGTTAGGAGATCTACTGATTCCTCTCTAACTTTGGATTGTTGCACCCTTTCTCTTCTGTCACTAGGTGGCACTAGATAGACAAGGGTGTAGCAAGGTCAGATTATGAATGGATGGGGTGTCTCAGACAATTGGCAGGGGTTTCTTTGGTCCCTTGGCCTGCTGGGAGATCCTATTTGTGTGGAGTCAGGTGATCAGGGTTCTGTGCCACCTGGACAGCTGTCTGGGAGGACTTGTGTTATGTCGCCCGGGTTGCAGGATATGCAGGAGCAAGAGAAGCAGCGCAGGGTTGGGACTGCAGGATTGGATTCCAACTGAGAATAAAGGATCAGTTGGACGGGGAACCAGTTGTGGTCGGAGGTGGAGGGGAAGCTGTCGCCACTAAGGGACCATCCACCTTGTTACCGGAGACTACAGTTAGTAAGCTGGAGCCAGTACCAGAGCAATCTTCTCACCAGCCTGGGACAGTGGAGAAGTGGGAAAGCATCAGCAGTTGCCAAGTCAGGGGCCCAGCAGGATAGCGGGGGTGACGCTTGAGAAACATCAGTAAGTGCCAAGCCAGGGGCTCAGCAGGATAGCGGGGGTGACGCTTGAGGAATATACAGGTTAGCTGTAGAAGAGCTCAGGGGATTCAGTGGCCAATGAATCTGGAAGTCCAGTGAATAGGGAAGAGCCGAACACCCCCTGGTTCAGTTCACGGCAGAACAAGCAAACGGACCGAAAGTTTATGCGAACATTCAAACCCTGTTAAAGTCTATGGGACCGGAACGTGAAAAATCAAAAGTGCTAAATTTTAAAAGGCTAATATGCAAGTTATTGTCCTAAAAAGGGTTTGGGGACCCGGGTCCTGCCCCAGGGGATATGTATCAATGCAGAAAAGTTTTACAAACGGCCGTTTTTTCTGGAGAAGTGATTTTAATAATGCTTAAAGTGAAAAAATAAAAGTGAAATATTACTTTAAATATCGTACCTGGGGGGTGTCTATAGTATGCCTGCAGAGTGGCGCGTGTTTCCCGTGTTTAGAACTGTCCCTGCACAAAATGACATTTCTAAAAGAATAAGGAGTCATTTAAAACTGCTTGCGGCTTTAATGTAATGTCGGGTTTCGGCAATATGGATGAAAATCATTGAGAAAAACGGTATGGGTCCCCCCCCCCAGCCCATTACCAGGCCCTTTGGGTCTTGTATGGATATTAAGGGGAATCCCGCACCAAAATAGGCCCTATATATACTCTGAACAGCAGTATACAGGTGGTGAAAACAAGACAGGGACTGTAGGTTAGTTGTTAAGTTGAATCTGTTTGTAATTTAGAACTGGTACATTTTGTAAGTGTAGCTCCAGCCAAAAAATCAATTTTTAAGCTTTTTGGAAAACATAGAGAAGGGTTATCACCCCTGTAACATTTGTTTTGCTGTCTGTGCCCCGTGTTCAGAAGATTTCACCTCACTTTCTGTCCCAATGACAATTGGATTTAGAAAATTTGGGGTTATTAGGGAAACAAGGATTGGTGATAAAGCATCAGTGGAGAGGAGACACCTTTTTCCCATATCAACTCTTAAGCCCTGTACACATGAGCCAGAATCTCTTGCCACCCGAGTGTACAGACACTCCATTCAACAGACACGCGGTTCTTTCTGAATGCCAAGAATGCGGTGATGTCATTGCGTACAACAAGCATGTACTCGTCACATTCAATGCCATCGCTGCCATCTTGCTGCACCCTACCTATGCCTAGGAAGCTACCGCGCAAGCGTCAAAGTCATTTCGAGCATGCGCGGGTTTCCACGGTGACAGGTAAGTATACACACTCTCGGGTTTCTCAGGCAGGAAAACACTGCAGAGAATCACAATGAGAAAATAGAGAGCAGGTTCTCTATTTTTCTCGTTGAGATTTTAGGCGGTTTTCTTGACGAGAAACCTGAAAGCCTCGTACACACACTCGGTATACTTGGCAAGAAAGCTCTGCCAGCAGTTTTCTTGATGGTTCTTGCCGAGCGTGTGTACGAGGTTTTACATGAGAGAATTTCCCTTCCTAGGGGTAGATGTCCTCTCACTTCCTGTTGTCTCCCTCCGTTTGTAAGTAGGAGTTGTTTGTAAGTCGGATGTATGAAAGTAGGGGACCGCCTGTATATACTATACGCTCTGCAGAAAATTGGGCCTTAGGTGTTCGTGGAACCAGAGCACTGTAAGCCCTCGCAGATTCTCTTGTTGAGCGCAGGAATGGGCCCTGCTGTGAAATATTATATCAAAAATTGTAATTACACGCCCCTGTTAAACAGGGGCAACATAATAGGGCCTTAGGCAGTGGTGGTAGTGCCCTAAAACAAAAGTATTCGTAGAAGCTATCAACATGAACATAGAGGAGGAATAGGATTAGTCAGTCAGCATAATAGGATAGTCACTCAGCATAGGCAGTCTTCAAGGGATCCCACATCCATAGAAAAATCAATTGGTTACATCAACATCAGGTGCTTGATAGCTGGTGATCCAAGACTGATTCATTTTTATGAAGGTGAGCCGATCAACAGAGTCTGTGGACAGGCGCACTCTGTGATCGGTTACAAAGCCTCCAGCAGCACGGAATGTGCATTCAGGAAAAACGCTGGATGCAGGACAGGCCAGTAGCCCTTAAGCTGCCACTTGGAGGGCATCCTGCCTCATTGGAGATGTGCCTCTTCCTCCTCTCTTCTATCAGACACCCAAGTAGAGTCAGTGACCTCATCATCCCCTCCCTCCTCGTCACTGGAGCAAACTTGGCAGTATGCTGCAGCTGGGGGAACATGACTGCCAGTTTCTTGTCCTTCTTGGGCACCCCCTCTCTCTAGGCTCATGTTACTATCTTCCTCAACCTGGGGACCATCATCGGAGCCTTCTAAATGCTGCACATTCTCCTGCAGCATGTACCCGACACTGTGGTTGAACAGTTCGGGGGGGACTCCTCCATGCATGATGGTGGGGCTAGGGAACGATTGACTGATGACATGGAGCCGATGGAATAGGCCGCTTTGGCAGCTGCATTGGCAGGCAAACTACTCTGAGCCTGGGTGACAGAGCATGAGGACGGCTTTGTTATCCATTCCACCAACTCTTTTGCATGTTGTGGCTCAACACAGCCAGCTGCCGAAAAAAAATGACAAGTGTGCCTCACGGCCATGTGCTGAGGATGCACCGTGTCAACGACCAGCACTGTTGACTGTAGACAGAGAGCCTGCTAGCCCTCTTTAAGTGGCCTGTGAACGTCTGCCTCTCCTTGGTGGCCTTCCGGACATGATGTAAATTTTGATTAGCAAAACATCGCCTGAAGTTTATTAGAAAAAGTACACCAGGAATGGCCTGCAGTCAGATATAGGCTTGGCTACACTGGATGCAGTGGATATATATATGTAGGAGACTGTGTATATAAATTTAATGGACTGCAGCCAACTGAATCGCCTGCCTAACTGCTCAATCTAAATCACACTCTGTCTCCCATCCACGTGAACCACACACTACACAGGGGGCCTTATATATTGTGGGACTTGAACTTCGCCCACCATAGCCATAATTGGCCAAAGGCACCCTGCCTTTGGCCAATTATGGCTCTCTTTGCTGACGGCGCTGGAATTGGCCAAAGAATGCGGGTCATAGTGCATGCTTTGGCCAATCATCATACAGCAATGCACAGCGATCTCGCAGTGCATTATGGGGTGTGACGCGGCGCTCAAATTTGGCGCAAACGCCCCACATGTTAGTTTTTTGACGAACGGGCGAACAGCCAATGTTCGAGTGGAACTCATGTTCGACCCGAACATAAAGCTCATCCCTACTAGTGAGAGACCGGGAGCTCAGGGAATGAAAATCTACAGTGAGAGACTGTGTGAGAAGAAGAGAACTATTCTGTGTTACCAAGAGTTATGTAGAACTAGCGTTAGTGACTGTAACAAGATTTGTAACCATAGGAGACAGCGGTCCTACCTATACAGAAGTGGTGTCCGGCTGGAGGCCTTCCACTGTATAGCAGTCTACCTATAGAAGTCTCGGAGTCTGCCAATTGTCATTGCATCGACTCAAATGTGTCCTGGCCCTAAACCGGCTCTCCAACCGTTCTTGTTCAGAGACAATAAATCTCTTGTTTGCATTCAAAACATGACTGGTGCCTATCTTTCAATCTTGCATTACACCCACCATGCCTCGTAACCCACTCTACAAAGAAGGATGTCAGCTGTCTCTAACTCTGGAGGTCATCATTAGTCCTCAGGGTGCCCGGGACCTCGTTACATACAACAGAGTATATAGTGCAGGGGTCAGGAGTATGTAATGTACAACATAGAGTATATAGTGCAGGGGTCAGGAGTATGTAATGTACAACATAGAGTATATAGTGCAGGAGTTAGGACTGATATTGGTATTCAGTAATCAGTGGTGGATGAAATGTTTACTGGAGACAAGTTGCAGAGATCCCACACCGCTGCCTCCCATCTCCTGAGACTGCACTCAGTGACTTGGGTCTGAGACTATACAGACATATCCCTCCACCCGGCACAGCCTGCAAATAACAGAGCAAGTATCCCGGGAGAATTGTTCTGTCAGAGATCTCACTAGATCCGGGCATGGGGCAGAAGACCCAAGGTACATACCCCAGGTGTCTAGGTCAAGCAAACCCTATGGTGAAAATCAACATTTTGCTTCCAGCTGAACCCCAGAATCTCCATAAATCCAGTCTAGAGACATAAATTGTGTCTGCAGCACAGAGAAGGAAGATTATCCGAGAGAAATACAGGAATACAGGACGGGGAACACAGCTCAGGAAAGTGACCAGGGGATTACAGGCTGATATCACCCAGTCCCCGCCCTACTCTGGACCAATCAGTGAGCAGTATGGGTGGAGGAATGGATTTAGTGTTAATGACCCACCTGTGCTGATCTCTGTAGGAGTGTCCTCCTCTATAAATGTCCCCGTTATTCCATCCTCCTCCATAGACTGCTGATCATCCCTCACATACGTCTCTTCTTCTTCTTCTGATTTCACCTCAAATTCTATATCGATTGGATCTCCACTCTAAATCAGGAAAATGAGAGAGAATATCATCTGTAAGATATAAGCTTTATTATTGTGACATCACATCTATAAAATCCACACATCCCCCCACAAGTCCACGTCTAGATGTTCCGTCCCACCAACCTTTAAATAAGGAGGGATGGTGTGACCTTCCTGTGTGGAATCCCGGGAATACAGAGGACGGGGACATCTCTCTGGTGGGTTCCTGGTATTAGGTGGCTCCATCATATCCTTGTGTCCTTCTGAAAACTCCTCCATCACTCCATACTCCTCATCCTCCTCTTTATACTCTTCTTTAACATCAATATTATCATCCCCGAGGTTTCCACTCTGAATATATAATAAAACATTCATTGTAATAAACATGTTTGTGTATAAATCATAACCACCAATAATTGTTCCTCATCTACCTGATGATGGTGGGGGATGGTGTGTTCTTCCTCCATCACCCCATCCTCATCATCCTCCTCTTTTATCTCTTCTTTAACCTCAACTTTAGGATCTCTCAGGTTTCCACTCTGAATATAGAATAAAAATGACATCAATGGTAACAATGCAGATAATGTACAGATCCTAATGATACTATCAGTGATTGTTCCTCATCTACCTGATGATGGTGGGGGATGGTGTGACCTTCCTGTGTGGAATCCCGGGAATACAGAGGACGGGGACATCTCTCTGGTGGGTTCCCATTACTGGATCCATCTGTAGGAAACACACACACTGACTGAATACATTGTTTCTATGTGTTTATCAGATGATGGGGGATCTAGGTGGAGCCTCCGTACTGCTCTCTCCTTTACAATAAAGTCTCCTCTTACCCGGTGATGTGAGGGGCGGCTGATTGTCCATCATGACGTCCTTGTAGAGATCCTTGTGTCCTTCTAAATACTCCCACTCCTCCATGGAGAAATAGACAGTGACATCCTGACACCTTATAGGAACCTGACACACACAATGATACAGTCACCATCCAGACACATCCCTTGTCTGTTACTGGATAATGCCCCAGAATTCCCGGCACCGCTCACCTCTCCTCCATCATCTCTCTGGTGACTTCTAGAATCTTCTTTGTATTTCTCTATTCTATCAGGGAGGGAGGTGGAGGCAATGTGATGGTCATATGATCTCCAGACTTCACAGGAGGAAAACTCTGGATCTGAACACAAATAGGAAAATCAATCAATGTTCCCAGAATCCTCCTAGAGTTGCCACCTTTTCTTCAAGCCAAACCCGAACACTTTAGCGGCACAGGGCACGTTTTTTCCCGTAGTATACACAATAGGATTATAAAAGACCTGGGGCACCTTTGGGTGCCTCAAGGAGAGTGGTAATGCAGCGCGCTGTGGCAAACAGTGGGTGTGGCCAAACTGCTCTTGCTGACATCATGGCTCCCCCTCAGTGATGCCAAACCTGCCCCCAGACAGCGGCCCACATCTCCCGAATGGCAGCAGATTTTTGTGTGACTACCTCAGTTACTTGGAGAGCCACAGTCCAGTCTAAATAATGTGTCCGGGTTTCAGGCAGACTGAAACCCGGACACAAGATCCCAAACCCGAACTGTCCGGGTGATTCCTGGACAGGTGGCAACACTAAATCCTCCTCACCTCACCATTCAGGTTTCTGTTTTATTAAAGCCCCACTTCAGACTGAGATATAATTTACACACACAGGACCCCACACTATGCAGGATAAAAGCTTGTTTCAGGTATTCTGATGTCATTACATACAATGCAGGACCAACAGTCCCACATTCCAAGTGAGGATGCCAAGGGCCCGCCCACATCCTAAGAGCATCAGAAAAAAAGCCAGATAGATGGACATTAGGAGGAGGAGCTGTGAGGTCAGTGTGATGTCATAGTATTCTCTGACTCTGGATGGAGGGACATTGGGAGGAGGAGCTGTGAAGTCAGTGTGATGTCATAGGATTCTCTGACTCTGGATGGAGGGACATTGGGAGGAGGAGCTGTGAAGTCAGTGTGATGTCATACGACATATAAGCCCGGATTCAGATAGAATCAACAGATACGCCGGGTAAGTTCTAGGTTGTGCCGGCGTATCTTTTTTCTGTATTCAGAAAACAAGATACGCCAGAATTTTGCTAAGATATGACCGACATAAGTCTCTTACGCCATCGTATCTTAGTTGCATATTTACGCTGGCCGCTAGGTGGCGCTTCCGTAGATTTACGTGTCAAATATGCAAATTAGGTAGATACGCCGATTCACGAACGTAGTTGCGCCCGGCGTATCTATATGCGTCATTTACGTAAGGCGTCGAACCAGTGTAACGTTAGCCCTGCTATATGAGGCGCAGGCAATGTTAAGTATGGACGTCGAGACAGCGTCAAATTTTCCGTTGTTTACGTCTTTTGCGTAAGTCGTTTGCGAATAGGGCTGTGCGTAAGTTACGTTCACGTCGAAAGCATTGACTATTTGCGGCGTGATTTCGAGCACTGGCATACGTCCACGGACGGCGCATGCGCCGTTCGTTCGGCGCGTCATTTACGTGGGGTCACAATACATTAACATACAACACGCCCACTGACAACCTAATTTGAATTACGCGGGCTTACGCCGGCACATTTACACTACGCCGCCATAACTTACGGCGCAAGTTCTTTCTGAATACGGAACTTGCGCCCTAAGTTACGGCGGCGTAGTGTATCTGAGATACGCTACGCCCGCCTACAACTTAGACTATTCTTTCTGAATCCGGGCCATAGACTCTGGATGGAGGGACATTAGGAGGAGGAGCTGTGAGGTCAGTGTGATGTCATAGGATTCTCTGACTCTGGATGGAGGGACATTAGGAGGAGGAGCTGTGAGGTCAGTGTGATGTCATAGGATTCTCTGACTCTGGATGGAGGGACATTAGGAGGAGGAGCTGTGAGGTCAGTGTGATGTCATAGGATTCTCTGACTCTGGATGGAGGGACATTAGGAGGAGGAGCTGTGAGGTCAGTGTGATGTCATAGGATTCTCTGACTCTGGATGGAGGGACATTAGGAGGAGGAGCTGTGAGGTCAGTGTGATGTCATAGAACATATAGACTCTGGATGGAGGGACATTTGGATGGGGAGATTTGAGGGGTCCTCTATATGAGGCTCCTGTGCAAACCAAATCATTGTTCCTGGGTGTGTCCTACCTCTCCTAAACTGAAGAGTGAACTTTGACCTTTACCATACAGAAATCTGTTAGGAATCTGTGAAAGTAATCTCTCATGTGATCAGGTGACGTGCGGAGGAACGGAGTGTAAATAGCAGACAATTTTCTCCAGAGCTCCTAATGGAGAGGATGGATTTGGCCATGTGCTGGGTCCAAGTTTCCACCCCCCAGGGTCACTGCAGGAGAAAAGCTGTGTAAGAGGATATGGAGGAGAGATGAGGAGGAGATCCAGGAATCAGGATAAAGGTCAGGACAAGCAACAGACGAGCGCATCCAAGAGATGAAGCCGGGGTCACTACACAGAAAATCAATCCAAGGAAACAACAGGCAGGACGAGGAATAGCAAGAAGGAGCTCAGAGACAAATGAGAATATTGCTCAGCCAATGGGAGATTATCTCAGCATGACTTACATAATGAAGGAGATGAGGGGGAGGGGAGGAAGTCACTCAAGGCGGGGCTTGATAAATTTGCTTTGAATCTGGGAGCCAGCTAAAAAAGTTATTTTTAGAGCAGTGTGGCTTGTCAGCATCCGGGGGCCGGGCAAGTAATGTGTGAGTAATCTGTGAGGTGCAGAATATAGGACAGCAGGGCTCGACAAATCCCGGTCGCCAGGTCGCCATGGCGACTTGAAATAGTGTCCTGGCGACTTGGCTTGGAAGGTTTTCTTTTGTGAGCTGGCGCCATCTGGTGGTGAGCCGTTGGTATGACAAGTTATTACCACCAGATGTGAGCTGGCGCCATCTGGTGGTGAGCCGTTGGTATTACAAGTTAAGCATTACAAGTTAAACAGCAATTCTAATGTCATTTTTCACTATTTTCACTGCCATCTTCTTCCCTCTAATTAGAACCCCCAAACATTATATATATTTTTTATCCTAACACCCTAGAGAATAAAATGGCGATCGTTGAAATACTTTCTGTCACGCCATATTTGCGCAGCGGTCTTACAAGCGCACTTTTTTGGGAAAAAATGACACTTTTTTCAATTAAAAAATAAGACAACAGTAAAGTTATCCCCATTTTTTTTTTATATTATGAAAGATAATGTTACGCCGAGTAAATTCATACCCAACATGTCACGCTTCAAAATTGCGTCCGCTCGTGGAATGCCGACAAACTTTTACCCTTTAAAATCTTCATAGGCGACGTTTAAAAAAATTCTACAGGTTGCATGTTTTGAGTTACAGAGGAGGTCTAGAGCTAGAATTATTGCTCTCGCTCTACCAATCGCGGTGATACCTCACATGTGGTTTGAACACTGTTTACAGTATGTGTTCGCTTCTGCGCGCAAGCTCGTCGGGACGGGTGCGTTTTCTGGCTCCTAACTTTTTTAGCTGGCTCCTAGATTCCAAGCAAATTTGTCAAACCCTGGCGTACAGGGTGAAGTGTGCAGAATGCAGGACAGGGGGTGCAGGGGACCGGAGAAGGGTGTAGGTAGCCACAGGACATGGCATGCAGTGGAAGGGTACAGGGTAGAGCAGGGGTGCCCAACCTTTTGAAGAGCGAGGGCCCCTTAAGCCACTTTGTAACTGGTCGTGGGCCACAATAAACGATGGAGTGGGTAGATGGCATGTCCGTGTCTGCTCTGCATATGCAGAGCAGACACGGACACAGCCCACTATACTTTTTTGGTTTCCGGATCAGATTGGAGGTAGGACATGAGTCGGTTTATGTCTGACACTATTTAGAGGTGAATGGAGGGTCCAATTGGTCGGACTGTCGGATTGGCCGTGTGAAAGGGGCCTAAAGCTGCTTTTACTCTGATGCGCTGCGGTTTACCTGCACCACGGGTGCAAAGCAGTGCAATAGACTTCTATTATATTCTGCAGGTTTGGTGCACTTTCGGGAAAGCTCACCAAACTCTCAGGTAATAACAGAAGTCTATGGCTCAGTGCAGGTAAACAGGGTACCAGAGAGGGATGCAGGACATGTGGTACAGGGTGCACAATGCAGAAGATGGGGAGCAGGATACTGGAGAAGGGTGTGGGACATGGGGAGCAGGGGGAAGGGTACAGGGTAGAGAATGCAGAACATGGGGAGCAGGACCTGTGGTACAGAACACAGGACATATGGTGCAGGGTAAAAAGCACAGGACAAGGGGTGCAGGACATTGGGTTCAAGGTGTAGAAAGCAGGACATGGGGTGCCAATTTGCTCAAGTATTCATTTTAAAACCCTTATCCAAGCAAGCAGCCTGGAGGACAGGAAGGGAGGGGGGACGAGCGAGCGCCCCTCCTGAACTGTACCAGGCCACATGCTCTCAACATAGAGAGGGTGACCTGGGGTCCCCCCAAAGCACCTTGTCCCCATGGTAATGGGGACATGGGTCTCATCCCAACAACCCTAGCCTTTGGTTGTGGGGATCTGTGGGCAGGGGGATAATCGGAATCTGGAAACCCCCATTAACAAGGGGGCCCCCAGATCCTGGCTCCCCCCTATGTGAATGGTACCCCTACCCATTCAGCAAAAAATTGTCAAAAAAGTAAAGATGACAGCAAAAAGTCTTTGAAAATACCTTTATTAAAAAATAAAAATAAATAAAAAGTATCCCGTGATGTCCAGCCATCGTCAAACTTTTTGTGATGACAGCTGTTATATAGCCAAGGGCGGGGCCACCCGGTGATGTAACTGGGTGACCCCTCCCCCTTCTGACATCATGAGGGGGTGGGTCAACCATTTATGTCACTGGGTGGCCCCGCCCTTGGCTATATAACAGCTGTCGGAAAATTGGTATATATAAAAGTTAAGTAAATATGCAAAACCAATGAAGTAGAATGTGGATGACCACTACAATCAATATATATAAACATGGCTGGATATGTGGGGGACATGGTTGGATATATGGGGGACATGGCTGGATATACGGGGGACATGGCTGGATTTATGGGGGGACATGGATGGATATATGGGGGACATGGCTGGATATAGGGGGGACATGGCTGGATATACGGGGGACATGGCCATATATCCAGCCATGTCCCCCCTATATCCAGCCATGTCCCCCATATATCCAGCCATGTCCCCCCTATATCCAGCCATGTCCCCCATATATCCAGCCATGTCCCCCCTATATCCAGCCATGTCCCCCATATATCCAGCCATGTCCCCCATATATCCAGCCATGTCCCCCCTATATCCAGCCATGTCCCCCCATAAATCCAGCCATGTCCCCCCATATATCCAGCCATGTCCCCCATATATCCAGCCATGTCCCCCATATATCCAGCCATGTCCCCCCATATATCCAGTCATGTCCCCCCATATATCCAGCCATGTCCCCCATATATCCAGCCATGTCCCCCCTATATCCAGCCATGTCCCACATATATCCAGCCATGTCCCCCCTATATCCAGCCACGTCCCCCCTATATCCAGCCATGTCCCCCACATATCCAGCCATGTCCCCCACATATCCAGCCATGTCCCCCACATATGCAGCCATGTCCCCCCTATATCCAGCCATGTCCCCCCATAAATCCAGCCATGTCCCCCCATATATCCAGCCATGTCCCCCATATATCCAGCCATGTCCCCCATATATCCAGCCATGTCCCCCCTATATCCAGCCATGTCCCCCCTATATCCAGCCATGTCCCCCATATATCCAGCCATGTCCCCCCTATATCCAGCCATGTCCCCCATATATCCAGCCATGTCCCCCATATATGCAGCCATGTTCCCCATATATCCAGCCATGTCCCCCCATATATCCAGCCATGTCCCCCCATATATCCAGCCATGTCCCCCATATATCCAGCCATGTCCCCCATATATCCAGCCATGTCCCCCCATATATCCAGTCATGTCCCCCCATATATCCAGCCATGTCCCCCATATATCCAGCCATGTCCCCCCTATATCCAGCCATGTCCCACATATATCCAGCCATGTCCCCCCTATATCCAGCCACGTCCCCCCTATATCCAGCCACGTCCCCCACATATCCAGCCATGTCCCCCACATATCCAGCCATGTCCCCCACATATGCAGCCATGTCCCCCCTATATCCAGCCATGTCCCCCCATAAATCCAGCCATGTCTCCCATATATCCAGCCATGTCCCCCATATATCCAGCCATGTCCCCCCTATATCCAGCCACGTCCCCCATATATCCAGCCATGTCCCCCATATATCCAGCCATGTACCCCTTATATCCAGCCATGTCCCCCCTATATCCAGCCATGTCCCCCATATATCCAGCCATGTCCCCCCATATATCCAGCCATGTCCCCCCATATATCCAGCCATGTCCCCCATATATGCAGCCATGTTCCCCATATATCCAGCCATGTCCCCCCATATATCCAGCCATGTCCCCCCATATATCCAGCCATGTCCCCCATATATCCAGCCATGTCCCCCCATATATCCAGCCATGTCCCCCCTATATCCAGCCATGTCCCCACTATATCTAGATGCCGCCGCCGCCCCCGCATGGTTAATCAGTGTGCGGGGAACATTACAGCTTTCATTTGAATAGCTGTAGTGTTCCCCGCTGCGCCGCGTATAGACACTCCCCCTTGCTCGGGATTGGACAGATCACCCGAGCAAGGGGGAGTGTCTATACGCGGCGCAGCGGGAAACACTACAGCTATTCAAATGAAAGCTGTAATGTTCCCCGCACGCTGCTTAACCAGGCGGCGGCGTTGTTGCGGTATGCGGCGGCATTCGTTGCGGCGGCGGCGTGGGGGGGGGGGGGAGTATCGGATGAGGCATCGGGGGCATTTGCGGGAGTACAAGTACTCCCGCAAATACTCGGTATCGGTCCCGGGTCGATACCCTGGTATCGGTATCGGGACAACCCTATTAGAAATCGCCAGCATGACGTATTAGGACCTTTCACGCAGTCAAAACTTTTCTGGAGAATACTTTCATCCTTCTTCCCTTTTAGAAGGCCACAATCTATGTTCTGTGATCTACTTCTTGTCCTTTCTCAGACTGCCTAATATAACAGCTGTCAAAGCGAAAAGACAGCAGTCGGCAGGACGCCTCCCATGGAGGTGGAGTTTTTCTGTGTTTTTTTTCTTGCGATTGTCGGATGGATGGACATCACAGGACACTTTTTTTTAATAAAGGAATTGTCAAAAACTGTCTGCTGTCATTTTAACTTTTTTGACACTTTTTTGGTACAATAATACAATTCACATGGGGGGTGGTGGGACCTAGGGGCCCCCTTGTTAGAGAGGGCTTCCAGATTCCAATAAGCCCCCCGCCCGCAGACCCCCACAACCACCGGGCAAGGGTTGTGGGGTTATAAACATGGAAAAGATGTGCTATTTTACAGGCAGACTATTGTTTCACGTTAAGCATTATTAAAAGCACTGCTCCCGAAAAAATGGCAATTAAAAAGAAAAAAAATTGCATTGATACATGTCCCCTGGGACAGGACCCGGGTCCCCAAACACTTTTTTATTAAAATACCTTGCATATAAGCCTTTAAAATTGGCACTTTGATTTTTCATGTTCGTGTCCCATAGACTAATAGTGTTCACACAAATTTCGAACCGGGGGGGTGTTCAGCTCATCCCTAGTAGAGACATACCCAACAAGACTTGCAGCTGTAATTGCAGTGAAAGGGGGTTCTACAAAGTATTGACTCCGGGGGCGCCATACAAAATATGGAATTTCAAGGGGTATGAATACTTTTTCAAGGCACTGTACAATATAAAAAGTATAAATAAGAGTTTAGTGCAAATAAAAGAGAGCGATAAGACATAAAAAGAGAGATTAGAAAGATGTGACTTACCATGGCGGTGTAGACATGTGCTTCTGCTGTAGGAAGAAGAAGGAAATGAGGAGAGAGAGAGAGAGAGAGAGAGAGGGGGGGAGAGAGAGAGAGGGGGAGAGAGAGAGAGGGGGAGAGCACCTGTTCAATGATGTCACAGAGTCTATTAATACATGTCCTCATGTCTCCATGATTCCTAGTGTGTGTTCATATGTTAGTGTGTGTCAGAGGCATAACTAGAACCTTCAGGGCCCCGGTACAAGAAACCATGAAGGGGCCCCCCCTGGCCTCTGGAGCAGCAGGACCTGGATAGGAGGGGCAGTGGGGGCAGCATATGGAGGAACAAATCCCCTCCATTTTTCTCCTGCAGCCACTGAATGCCTATGGGAGGGGTAGGAGGAAAAGCAGGCTTTTAGCGTTTGCAGGAGAAAAATAGACGGGATTTGTTCCTCTATATGCCCCCCCCCCCATCCAGGTGTACAGGGGCAACATGTGCGCCATTGCAATCGTGACCCCTGTATTTATGCCCCTGGGGTGAGTGGCAAGGGTGGTGGTTGGGGTGCATTGGATGAAATGAGTGACAGCGGTGGTGGGAGGATGGGATCAGTGGTGAGGGTGGTGGTTGGGGAAGATGGGATGGCATGAGTGGTAGTGGAAGGGGGGATTGGATGGAATGAGTGGCAGTGGTGGGGGGGTGGGATCAGTGGCAGGGATGGTGGTTTCTGGATGGGATCAGTGACAGCAGTGGTCATAGTGGTGTGGTGTGGAGGGGGTGGTTTAGTGGCAGCAGCAGTGGTGGTGGTGTGGATCAGTGGCAACAGTGGTGGTGTTGGGGGTGTATCAGTCACACTAGTGGTGGTGTGGTAGGGTATAAGCGGCAGTGGAGGGGTATCAGTAGTGGTGGTGGGGGGTATCGGTGGTGGGGGGTATCAGTTTTGGTAGTGGTGGTGGGGGAGTATCAGTGGCGATAGTGGTGGTGGGGGCTATCAGTGGCAGTAATGGTGGTAGGGGGGTATCAGTGGCAGTAATGTTGGTGGGGGGACCGTATCAGTGGCAGTAATGGTGGTGGGGGGCATCAGTGGCAGCAGTGGTGGTGTTGGGGAAATCAGTAGCAATGTTGATATCGGTGCCACTTACTTGCAGATCGCTCACAGATCACTTGGTTCCCCCTCCATGCTATAATTTGCTTGGCTGGGCAGAGAGGATGGGCGGGGCCTGTGAGTACCCACGAGTGCAGATGGAGAGGATTGGCAGAGTGGGCGTGTACTTGCAGTGTGCCCGTGAGTGAGGATGGGAGGATGGGCAGAGACTCGACAGTATGGCCGTGAGTGAGGGCGGGGAAGATGAGCAGAGCGGGCGGGAACTTGCAGTGTGCCCGTGAGTGAGGGTGGGGAGGATGGGTGGAGACTTGGCAGTGTGCCCATGAGTGAGGGCGGGGAAGATGAGCGGAGTGGGCTGAAACATTGCAGTGTGCCCATGAGTGCGGGTGGGGAGGATGATCCGAGCGGGCGGAGAGCATAGGCGGAGAGTATGCCCGTGAGTGCGGGTGGAGACTGTGCCCCATTGATCAGTGTGCTATCTCCCGGTAGCAGGCCCCCCTACAGTAGCGGAAATCAAGGGCCCAGTCGCGAGTGCGACTGCTGCGACCATGGTAATTCCACCACTGGTGTGTGTGTATATGTATATATATGTAGTGTGTGTGTATATATTAGTGTGTAGATGTTAGTGTGTGTGTGTATATTTAGTGTGTGTGTATATATTAGTGTGTAGATGTTAGTGTGTGTGTGTATATTTAGTGTGTGTGTATGTTAGTGTGTGTGTGTGTATATTAGTGTGTATATGTTAGTGTGTGTGTATTTAGTGTGTGTATATTAGTGTGTATATGTTAGTGTGTGTATATGTTAGTGTGTGTGTATTTAGTGTGTGTGTGTGTGTGTGTGTGTGTGTGTATATGCTAGTGTGTGTATATTTAGTGTGTGTGTGTATATGTTAGTGTGTGTGTATGTATATTTATTGTGTGTGTATATGTTAGTATGTGTATAAATTTAGTGTGAGTGTATATGTAGTGTGTGTGTGTGTGTGTGTGTATATTAGTGTGTATATGTTAGTGTGTGTGTGTATCTGTATGTATATATTTATTGTGTGTATATGTTAGTGTGTGTATATATTTAGTGTGAGTGTATATGTATGTATATATTTATTGTGTGTATATGTTAGTGTGTGTATATATTTAGTGTGAGTGTATATGTTAGTGTGTGTATGTTAGTGTGTGTGTATATGTTAGTGTGTGTGTGTGTGTTAGTGTGTGTGTGTGTGTATGTTAGTGTGAGTGTATATATTTAGTGTGTATATGTTAGTGTGTGTGTGTGTTTTTGCTGTGATTCTCGGTGTCAGAGACTCTCCTCCTATCAGATGGTAAATGTTGTACACACTTCACTTGCACAGCTTTGGAGTCGGGAACTTTGTACAGCTGTTCTCTGTCTCTCCTCCTCTCTGCCACGGACAGCTGCTGCTTTACACCCCCCCATCCCCCGTCTTATTTCCACTCTGCACCCCTCCCCCCACACCTGTCACCAAATGTCATGCTAGTCTGGGAAAACAGAGAGGATGGGACTGGCAGAGAGATCAGATTCCACGGCTGGCAGAGAGAAATGATAGAAACACTGGCCCAGATTCAAAGAGATCTGCGCTATATTTGCGGAGACGCAGGGCAACGATTTTGCCCTGCGCCCACGCAAATATTTTGCGCTGCCCTCGATTCACGGAGCAGTAGCTCCGTAAATTGCGAGGGCGCGCTTGCAAAATTGCCCGGCGTAAGCGCGCGCAATGTAAATGATCCCACCGGGGGCGGGAATCATTTAAATTAGGCGCAATCCCGCGCCGAGCGTAGAGCGCATGCTCCGTCGGGAAACTTTCCCGACGTGCATTGCGGCAAATGACGTCGCAAGGACGTCATTTGCTTCAAAGTGAACGTGAATGGCGTCCAGCGCCATTCACGAATCACTTACGCAAACGACGTGAAATTCAAATTTCACGTCGTGGGAACGGCGGCTATAATTTAGCATTGGCTGCCCCTACTATTAGAAGGGGCAGCCTTACGCTAAAGATGCCATACGGAAACTCCGTACCTTGCGTACGCAGGGCCCGCACAATATTGTGAATCGGCATAAGTATGCAATTTGCATACTATACACTGATCACAATGGGAGCGCCCCCTAGCGGTCAACGCAAGAATGCAGCACCTATGGTTACGCAGGCGCAATTGCTTACTGAATCTGGGCCACTGATAGGATCAGGACATTTAGTAACATCTCTCGTGTAGCGCCTGGTTACTTCCAAGTACCGGTGATATTGGAATTTAGAGGGAGATCGGAGTGCTAATGACTCTGATCCGAATTACAATGTTCAGAGTCTCTGTCTCAGCTTGGCTGTGCTGTGGGCTCATTCTGCTGTTGTTGGGGTGTTGTTCCACCCTGGGGCGACAGGTGGCAGCAGTGGAGTCGAGACTTGGGTTCTCTTTCCCAGCAGCCAATCAGGAGGGAGTTTCCTCCCTGGGCATGCTGGGAGAGGGTATTTATGGGACAGACGCCATTGAGTCTGGGTCTTCTTCCAGTGTGGCACCCACCTTTAGGGTGACCACATCATGGCGCCCCGGCATTATGTCCTACCTGGCCGAGGCGCGCGTGCCACGCGGTGTTCCTGGTTCCGGGACCATGTCGATCCGGAACATTTGAGCAGCGGCGGGGGCCCAGTGGTCGACTGGTTTCCCATTTCTGAAGATCCCATTTCTGAGTCCATTCCAGGAGGGTCTGTGGCAGAGGTGTCCCCCTGAGTCCATTCCAGGAGGGTCTGTGGCAGAGGTCTCTCCCTGAGTCCATTCCAGGAGGGTCTGTGGCAGAGGTGTCTCTGAGTCCATTCCAGGAGGGTCTGTGGCAGAGGTGTCTCTGAGTCCATTCCAGGAGGGTCTGTGGCAGAGGTGTCTCCCTGAGTCCATTCCAGGAGGGTCTGTGGCAGAGGTGTCTCCCTGAGTCCATTCCAGGAGGGTCTGTGGCAGAGGTGCCTCCCTGAGTCCATTCCAGGAGGGTCTGTGGCAGAGGTTTCTCCCTGAGTCCATTCCAGGAGGGTCTGTGGCAGAGGTCCCTCCCTGAGTCCATTCCAGGAGGGTCTGTGGCAGAGGTCTCTCCCTGAGTCCATTCCAGGAGGGTCTGTGGCAGAGGTCTCTCCCTGAGTCCATTCCAGGAGGGTCTGTGGCAGAGGTCTCTCCCTGAGTCCATTCCAGGAGGGTCTGTGGCAGAGGGCTCTCCCCGAGTCCATTCCAGGAAGGTCTGTGGCAGAGGTTTCTCCCTGAGTCCATTCCAGGAGGGTCTGTGGCAGAGGTCTCTCCCTGAGTCCATTCCAGGAGGTTCTGTGGCAGAGGTTTCTCCCTGAGTCCATTCCAGGAGGGTCTGTGGCAGAGGTCTCTCCCTAAGTCCATTCCAGGAGGTTCTGTGGCAGAGGTTTCTCCCTGAGTCCATTCCAGGAGGGTCTGGGGCAGAGGTCTCTCCCTGAGTCCATTCCAGGAGGGTCTGTGGCAGAGGTCTCTCCCTGAGTCCATTCCAGGAGGTTCTGTGGCAGAGGTTTCTCCCTGAGTCCATTCCAGGAGGGTCTGTGGCAGAGGTCTCTCCCTGAGTCCATT
This sequence comes from Rana temporaria, assembly GCF_905171775.1. NCBI lineage: Eukaryota > Metazoa > Chordata > Amphibia > Anura > Ranidae > Rana > Rana temporaria. The sequence continues at coordinate 535,681 of NW_024404449.1, forward strand.
CCAGGAGGGTCTGTGGCAGAGGTCTCTCCCTGAGTCCATTCCAGGAGGGTCTGTGGCGGAGGTGTCTCCGAGTCCATTCCAGGAGGGTCTGTGGCAGAGGTTTCTCCCTGAGTCCATTCCAGGAGGGTCTGTGGCAGAGGTCTCTCCCTGAGTCCATTACAGGAGGTTCTGTGGCAGAGGTTTCTCCCTGAGTCCATTCCAGGAGGGTCTGTGGCAGAGGTCTCTCCCTAAGTCCATTCCAGGAGGTTCTGTGGCAGAGGTTTCTCCCTGAGTCCATTCCAGGAGAGTCTGTGGCAGAGGTCTCTCCCTGAGTCCATTCCAGGAGGGTCTGTGGCAGAGGTCTCTCCCTGAGTCCATTCCAGGAGGTTCTGTGGCAGAGGTTTCTCCCTGAGTCCATTCCAGGAGGGTCTGTGGCAGAGGTCTCTCCCTGAGTCCATTCCACGAGGGTCTGTGGCAGAGGTCTCTCCCTGAGTCCATTCCAGGAGGTTCTGTGGCAGAGGTGCCTCCCTGAGTCCATTCCAGGAGGTTCTGTGGCAGAGGTGCCTCCCTGAGTCCATTCCAGGAGGTTCTGTGGCAGAGGTGTCTCCCTGAGTCCATTCCAGGAGGGTCTGTGGCAGAGGTCTCTCCCTGAGTCCATTCCAGGAGGGTCTGTGGCAGAGGTTTCTCCGAGTCCTTTCCAGGAGGGCCTGTGGCAGAGGTCTCTCCCTGAGTCCATTCCAGGAGGGTCTGTGGCAGAGGTGCCTCCCTGAGTCCATTCCAGGAGGGTCTGTGGCAGAGGTCTCTCCCTGAGTCCATTCCAGGAGGGTCTGTGGCAGAGGTCTCTCCCTGAGTCCATTCCAGGAGGGTCTGTGGCAGAGGTGTCTCCCTGAGTCCATTCCAGGAGGGTCTGTGGCAGAGGTGCCTCCCTGAGTCCATTCCAGGAGGGTCTGTGGCAGAGGTGTCTCCCTGAGTCCATTCCAGGAGGGTCTGTGGCAGAGGTCTCTCCCTGAGTCCATTCCAGGAGGGTCTGTGGCAGAGGTCTCTCCCTGAGTCCATTCCAGGAGGGTCTGTGGCAGAGGTGTCTCCCTGAGTCCATTCCAGGAGGGTCTGTGGCAGAGGTCTCTCCCTGAGTCCATTCCAGGAGGGTCTGTGGCAGAGGTGCCTCCCTGAGTCCATTCCAGGAGGGTCTGTGGCTGTCAGGAATGCTGGTAGATCAGACTGTGTGACCGCACAGAGGAACCAAACAAGGTGAGTAGTGAAATAAAAGGTGTTTATTTACAAATGTGTGAACCACCAGTGCACAATAAAACGACAAACAGTATGTACAAATAAAGGGGAATACCGTATTCATAAACGAGCCAAGCCGAGGTCAGTAGATGGGTAAGGATGGGGACAGGAATCAGGACACAGGGAGGACAAGTCCAGGCAGGGATCAAGGATCGGGATCGGGATCAGGTCCAGAAATCAGGGTCAAATACAAGCTCAAGATCAGGGTAAGTAGACCGATACCAGGGCGAGGACTGATTGCACACGCCGGGTATATATATATAAGCCTGTTAATTACGTTCAGGTCACACCTGAACGCAGGAAGGGCTGTATGCACCACACTGCCAAGAATCCCCCGCTGGTGGACGCCAGTACTGCAGCCCAAGGATAACATAGCACCACCAGGGAAAAACTCCCCCGACAGTCCAAGACTGTCGGGAGACACCTGGTGGTGGGCCACAGTACTGCACGCCAAATACCAGGCAGTAACACCAGCAGGGGGAACCTTCACTGACAGTGGCAGAGGTCTCTCCCTGAGTCCATTCCAGGAGGGTCTGTGGCAGAGGTCTCTCCCTGAGTCCATTCCAGGAGGGTCTGTGGCAGAGGTTTCTCCCTGAGTCCATTCCAGGAGGGTCTGTGGCAGAGGTCTCTCCCTGAGTCCATACCAGGAGGGTCTGTGGCAGAGGTGTCTCCCTGAGTCCATTCCAGGAGGGTCTGTGGCAGAGGTGTCTCCGAGTCCATTCCAGGAGGGTCTGTGGCAGAGGTCTCTCCCTGAGTCCATTCCAGGAGGGTCTGTGGCAGAGGTCTCTCCCTGAGTCCATTCCAGGAGGGTCTGTGGCAGAGGTGTCTCCCTGAGTCCATTCCAGGAGGTTCTGTGGCAGAGGTGCCTCCCTGAGTCCATTCCAGGAGGGTCTGTGGCAGAGGTGTTTTCCTGAGTCCATTCCAGGAGGTTCTGTGGCAGAGGTGCCTCCCTGAGTCCATTCCAGGAGGGTCTGTGGCAGAGGTCTCTCCCTGAGTCCATTCCAGGAGGTTCTGTGGCAGAGGTGCCTCCCTAAGTCCATTCCAGGAGGGTTTGTGGCAGAGGTCTCCCCCTGAGTCCATTCCAGGAGGGTCTGTGGCAGAGGTGTCTCCCTGTGTTGATTCCAGGAGGGTCTGTGGCAGAGGTCTCTCCCTGAGTCCATTCCAGGAGGGTCTGTGGCAGAGGTGTCCCCTGAGTCCATTCCAGGAGGGTCTGTGGCAGAGGTTTCTCCCCGAGTCCATTCCAGGAGGTTCTGTGGCAGAGGTCTCTCCCCGAGTCCATTCCAGGAGGGTATGTGGCAGAGGTGCCTCCCTGAGTGCATTCCAGGAGGGTCTGTGGCAGAGGTCTCTCCCTGAGTCCATTCCAGGAGGGTCTGTGGCAGAGGTCTCTCCCTGGAGGGTCTGTGGCAGAGGTCTCTCCCTGAGTCCATTCCAGGAAGGTCTGTGGCAGAGGTCTCTCCCTGAGTCCATTCCAGGAAGGTCTGTGGCAGAGGTCTCTCCCTGAGTCCATTCCAGGAGGGTCTGTGGCAGAGGTTTCTCCCTGAGCCCATTCCAGGAGGGTCTGTGGCAGAGGTGTCTCCGAGTCCATTCCAGGAGGGTCTGTGGCAGAGGTCTCTCCCTGAGTCCATTCCAGGAGGGTCCGTGGCAGAAGTGTCTCCCTGAGTCCATTCCAGGAGGGTCTGTGGCAGAGGTGTCCCCCTGAGTCCATTCCAGGAGGGTCTGTGGCAGAGGTCTCTCCCTGAGTCCATTCCAGGAGGGTCTGTGGCAGAAGTTTCTCCCTGAGTCCATTCCAGGAGGTTCTGTGGCAGAGGTCTCTCCCTGAGTCCATTCCAGGAGGGTCTGTGGCAGAGGTCTCTCCCTGAGTCCATTCCAGGAGGGCCTGTGGCAGAGGTCTCTCCCTGAGTCCATTCCAGGAGGGTCTGTGGCAGAGGTCTCTCCCTGAGTCCATTCCAGGAGGGTCTGTGGCAGAGGTCTCTCCCTGAGTCCATTCCAGGAGGGTCTGTGGCAGAGGTCTCTCCCTGAGTCCATTCCAGGAGGGCCTGTGGCAGAGGTCTCTCCCTGAGTCCATTCCAGGAGGGTCTGTGGCAGAGGTCTCTCCCTGAGTCCATTCCAGGAGGGTCTGTGGCAGAGGTTTCTCCCTGAGCCCATTCCAGGAGGGTCTGTGGCAGAGGTGTCTCCCTGAGTCCATTCCAGGAGGGTCTGTGGCAGAGACTTTTCCTCAAAAAACGGTTGCGTGTTCCCCTGATTCCCTTCCCTGCGAGCGTCGCGACGCAGGGGGGGGGGCGGAACGGCGGAAAATTCTAAACGTATAAAGTGAAAACACACTGATACAATGTAATCCTATTGGATTACAATAAAAGATAAAATAAAGTGACCTCAGATTGCTCCCCAGTGCTTTCTCCGGTGCCCCTGTCTGCAGTTTTACTGTACTTTGTGACTGTAAACTGCACAGCGACCATGGCATCAAAAAAGCGCGCCTCCACCTCAAAATCGCTACATGACCTGCTGGAAAACAGCGACAGCGATACAGAATCGCTTGCAGAGGAGTTGAGTGACAGCGACTCGTGGGGAAGTTCGTCATCAGACGCAGAAAGCGAATTTAGCGATGATCCTGCGACCTGCTGGAAAACAGCGACAGCGATACAGAATCGCTTGCAGAGGAGTTGAGTGACAGCGACTCGTGGGGAAGTTCGTCATCAGACGCAGAAAGCGATTTCAGCGATGATCCTGCGACTGTGCCCAGCAATGTGCGGACTTGGTGCTCGATTGATTGCGGTACGGAGCACGTAGCGCCCCCAAGATTTTCATTTACAGGAGCACCGGATGTTGAGGATGACGACCCCTTGGAATACCTCGAGCTCTTTTTGACTGATGAAGTTATCGCCAAAATTGTTTTGGAGACGAATCGCTACCAGGAGCAGCAAGCTGCTACCTGTCAGCGCATTTCAAGGAGCAGAAAGTGGGAATTGGTAACCAGAGAGAACATCTGGAAGTTTCTTGGCTTTATAATTTTACAGGGAGTGGTGGGGAAACCCCTGCAGAAATGGTATTGGACAACCAACAAATTACTGGCCACTCCTTTTTTTGGCATCGTTATGTCGGGATATAAATTTTCGCTCATAATGAAATATTTGCACTTTGCAAATAATGAGGACTTTGATGAGAGTTCTCATCCAGCTCCAAAACTGAAGAAAATGTGGGAGATTTACCAACTTATTCTGAATAATTCCAGCAGACCTATGTTCCGGAGAGAGACATAACTATTGACGAAAGTCTAATGCTGTGTACACACGACCATTTTTCGGCATTAAATTAAAACAACGATTTTCGGCATGTAGAAAAAACAAAGCAACAAAAAACTATTATAAAAAAATCTTCAGGCATCTTCTGGAGAACAGTGCCTGTGGAATGCCTTCATTCCGATGAAAAAAAAGAGTGACAGGCCTATGGTCCATGCGGACTTTGTGTGGAAGGTTGCAGAACTCATCTTTCTAAAGCACCAAACGCCAACGGCTGTAAACCGATCTGGATGTCGGGCTGCTGGCGTTGTGAACCCGGAACGACTGACTGTTCGTTTACTTTATGGACCACATTCCACCCACTGAAAAGAAGACGGCACCCACAAGGATGTGTGTGGTTTGCTGCTCCAAGCGCGACGACACCGAAGGCAAAATCCGAAAAGAAACGCGTTTCTATTGTCCCGACTGTGACGTTGGACTTTGTGCTGTACCTTGTTTTACAACTTTCCATACCCGAGATGTTTACTGAAGCAATACGACTACTAATATTGCACCCTTGTTTGACCAATAAAAAATGTTAATTTTTATTATATTATTTACTAAAATGTATTGAAAAAAAAAAGTATTATATTTTATGATTTTGTGTTTCAAACTTTATCATACCCGAGTCGTCTACTAGACTCTGGTTTGGACAGATTTACGTGAGTTATTCCTAAGGCCCCATACACACGGGAGGATTTATCCGCGGATACGGTCCAGCGGACCGTTTCCGCGGATAAATCCTCTCGAGGATTTCAGCAGATTTTAATGCGATGGAGTGTACTCACAATCGCATTGAAATCCGCGCCGAAATCCTCTGGCGATGACGTGTCGCGCCGTCGCCGCGATTATGACGCGGCGACGTGCGCGACGCTGTCATATAAGGAATTCCACGCATGCGTCGAATCATTACGACGCATGGGGGGGGATCCCTTTGGACGGATGGATCCGGTGAGTCTATACAGACCAGCGGATCCATCCGTTGGGATGGATTCCAGCAGATGGATATGTTGTGCATGTCAGCAAATATTCGATCTGCTGGAATCCATCCCAGGGGAGATATATCCGCGGAAACAGATCCGCTGGCATGTACACACCATAGGATCTATCCGCTGAAACCCATTCGCTGGGATTTTTCAGCGGATGGATTCTATGGTGTGTACGGGGCCGAAGAATTACAGGCCTGCAATTTAAAACACCAAATTTCCATGCAAAATAATGGTACCGCTTTCAGCACCTAAAATCTGAAAGAATCATACCGCCAGGGAGGTTAATGGCCCCTTCCCCCACTCTCCATCCTGAAACATGTCCCTGTGTGTTTGCAGCAGCTGGCGGGAGGGGAAATGACAGCGCTTGGGGGGCACATGAGGGGGGAAAGCAGGAAGAATGAAATAGAGGACATGAACATGTGATCTGTGTGGTGGGGGAAGAGGGGGGCAATTACAAGAACTGATCTCCTTGGCTTCTCTCCCTGCAGTCACTGAAAGCCGGTAGGAGGGAGAGGAGGTGAAGCAGCTTTCAGCAGCTGCAGGGAGAGACGCACAGGAGATCATTTCTTATAATTGCCCCCCTTCCCCCACCACACTGATCACATGCTCCTGTCCTCCATGATTCCTCCTGCTGTCCCCTCTTATCTGTGGGGACACACGACTCTCCTCTCACATGGAGTGCAGAGCGGTGCTGTCAGTTTCCTTCAGTTTAGGTGCGGAAAACTGCAGACATGCTGCATAACCCCACACAGCTCCGCCCCGCACATCACACACGGGTTTGGGTGTGAACCAGACATAGAAAACAATTGTTATCTATGTGTCTTGCACAGATGTGCATTTCCCTAGTGCAGAACAAGGCAGATCTCTGCAGATGGTGAGAATAATGACCCCGAACTCTAAACTGATGACCTGTAAAGACTTTTATAGTGTCACCAATGAGAAATGTTTCATATCACAGATTTTCATCATTACACCGACACACACTCTTTATTTTTCTTCATTCAATAAACTTTTTATTATAATGTTACTTATAACAAGATTGCAGTCATAAAATCAGGAAATAGTAAAGGAAGAAATCCGATTGGTCAGGAAAATGACGTGTCTGGAATGTGGAGGCGGAGTCATTATTCATTTGTGTACAATACAATACACAACGTGTTCCATTATTATAACAAAGTATTGTAGAAAAGATCACACCATAGAAAATGGGGGAAAGGAGAAAATAAACCCGGATATGAAGGTGACATTTGTGTACGAGGAACACCTTAACAATCACCACCATTTTATTCTCCAGGGCCTCCGCTTTCAGAAAATATATGTTTGGGGGTTTTATCTAATCTTCAGGCCCAAAATCTGCATTTTACCATGTGTGCAAAAAGAATGGAGAACCAGCTCTGGCAGTGAAAGGGTTAATGTGAGCTAGATGGGATCACTCTGCTGTGCTCACACTCTAATCATTAGAGCTCCCCCTAGCTGCAGCCTGGTAATAACATTGCTAGGAGGTCTATTCATTTATCTGCTCCATACTTCCCATCTTTATAGAAACGTCTCCTGACATTTAGGGGTCTAGTCATAAATAATTGTACAGCAATTTTCCGGGTGAAAATACATGTACATTCCTTCTGTGTGAATGAGGGGAAAATGGAGTTTAATTGGCTATTTGCTGGTCGAATCATTTCCATTGATTTAAAATAGAAAATACTACATTTGCCACTGGCTGGAGATAATTGCTATTATACTTAGCGCCATCTAAAGTCCAAACATAGTATTTCTCATTTTAATTCAATGGTTAGTCTAATAGTGTTGTCTTATTGAAGTTCTATCGTTCAGTGTGTACTGTACTGATAAGTGTATGAGTATGATCTCAGGTATTAGTATGAAGACATGTCTGATGAAGGGAAATAAGACGTCTGTTTCTCAAAGAATTTATTGGACTAATGTGACAATCATTCATCCAGCTGTTACAATTTCTGGCTGTGATCTAACACAGTGATTTCCTATGATCATCAGCTCCATCTAGTGGCCATAATCGGGTATTTTTCCTGAAATACCTCAATTAGTGCAATACTGCATTATGGTCACTAGATGGAGTCAAGGAAATCAGAGTATGAAATAAAATACGACCAATATTCATCACAGCTGGGTGAATGCCGGTCATAACCGTTCAACTATTTTATTTTTAAAACCGACCTCTAAGTGTTTGTGAAATCTTCCACCACAAAATGTACTCAGCCAATGAGAGGTAATGACTCCATTTTTATTTTTATACTGCTATCAATGGCCAACACGGTACAACACTTCATCCATGTCTTTGGTGATCTCTGATCTCCTTATGAAGTGTTTCTTACATGATGAAGATCAGCCATGGAGTATATCTGAGGTGTATATCAGGGTGTGCTTCTTCCCCACATGAGACCTGTGATGTCCAGCAACATTCATATACAAGACATTTCCCGCACTCACTAATACACCTCGAGGGTTGTGTGGGATCTCTGATGTACAGGAAGACAGGACATCAGTGAGGAGCAATTCCCTCACTCAGGACAGGAAAGTGGCTTCTCCCCCGTGTGAGATCTTTGATGTCTGTAAAGATGGGACTTTCGTGAGAAACATTTCCCGCACTCAGGACAGGAATGCGGCTTCTCCCCCGTGTGAGATCTTTGATGTCTGTAAAGATGGGACTTTCGTGAGAAACATTTCCCGCACTCAGGACAGGAATGCGGCTTCTCCCCCGTGTGAGATCTCCGATGTATGGAAAGATTGAACTTCACTGAAAAACATTTCCGGCACTCAGGACAGGAATACGGCTTCTCCCCCGTGTGAGATCTCTGATGTGTGGAAAGATAGGACTTCTGTGAAAAACATTTCCCGCACTCAGGACAGGAATACGGCTTTTCCCCTGTGTGAGATCTCTGATGTGTGTTAAGATAGGACTTCTGTGGAAAACATTTCCCACACTCAGGACAGGAATATGGGTTCACCCCCGTGTGAGATCTCTGATGTGTGGAAAGATTGAACTTGGATGAGAAACATTTCCCACACTCGGGACAGGAATGCAGCTTCTCCCCTGTGTGAGATCTCTGATGTGTGGAAAGATGGGACTTCTGTGAAAAACATTTCCCGCACTCAAAACAGGAATACGGCTTCTCCCCCGTGTGAGATCTCTGATGCACATTAAGTTCAGATTTAAAATGGAAACCCTTCCCACACTCAGGACAGAAAAACCTCCTATCTGTTGGAAGGACGGCACCATCCCGCACAGTCTGAAGTTCCTCAGGATAAGAGGAATACGATGGTCTGGCACCATCCCGCACAGTCTGAGGTTCCTCAGGATAAGAGGAATACGATGGTCCGGCACCGTCCCGCACAGTCTGAGGTTCCTCAGGATAAGAGGAATACGATGGTCCGGCACTGTCCCGCACAGTCTGAGGTTCCTCAGGATAAGAGGAATACGATGGTCCGGCACCATCCCTCACAGTCTGAGGTTCCTCAGGATAAGAGGAATACGATGGTCCGGCACCGTCCCGCACAGTCTGAGGTTCCTCAGGATAAGAGGAATACGATGGTCCGGCACCGTCCCGCACAGTCTGAAGTTCCTCAGGATAAGAGGAATACGATGGTCCGGCACCGTACCGCACAGTCTGAGGTTCCTCAGGATAAGAGGAATACGATGGTCCGGCACCGTCCCGCACAGTCTGAGGTTCCTCAGGATAAGAGGAATACGATGGTCCGGCACCGTCCCGCACAGTCTGAGGTTCCTCAGGATAAGAGGAATACGATGGTCCATCTACACTGTGTGGTGCCGGATGGACATTTGAGGTAGTCGGGTTTTCTCCTGGACTATACTGTGTGATGTCCTCATCTTCTACTTTACAGTCTGGAGACAAAGTGAGACAATCCTCTGAGGTTTTCCTCATCTCCCGTCCATCTACTAAAATAGAAATACAAAGATTATTACTAGACATCAGCTGATTGGTTCCCCTAAACCAGGACTCCGCCCACATCAGGCAGCTTTGTCTCTGAGGATCTTACAATTCCCCCTCAAGGTAACTAGTAAATGGGTCCTCTCTGATCTACCAGATCATTTCTTTATTCGTGGAACTTAGTCAGAGAGTGAGGAAACAACAAGAACTGTCTTTTATAGGAGTGACAGTGATGAGGGGATTATAGGACGAGTGTCCCCTCCCCCTCTATCACTCATTATCATCTTCCCAACACAAGAAGTCCTGCACTTCCTTATTTAGTCATGAATAACAGCAGGGCTGAGCCCCACCAGAGGTCAGAGAGTGAGGATGGGGGAGAACCACCAAGATGAAGACTGGACTGATCCTGAAGACCTCCATCATTGGGTTATTGACTCCTCCCTCATTATCACTTTCTGTTTAGTTTAAGGCTCCAAAGTTGGAGGATGTTATCACAGTATTATCACTGTGTAAAAGTCTGTGCTCCAATCACATCATCAGATATAAAATTTAATTTCCAGCTGGTAGGAAATGGGTGAAAAAGAAGTCAGGACTATGTAATGTACAACTTATTATATAAGATACAACAGTTATAATTTTATAGTATCAGAATGATGTAATGTACAACATAAGAGTATACAGTGTAAGGGTCAGGACTCATGATATTGGTATTCAGTAATCAGTGGAAGATTAAATGTTTACATGAGACAAGTTGCAGAGATCCCACACCGCTGCCTCCCATCTCCTGAGACTGCACTCAGTGACTTGGGTCTGAGACTATCCAGACATATCCCTCCCCCGGCACAGTCAGCAGACAACAGAACAAGTAATTCTAGGAGAATTGTCTGTCAGAGATCTTGCCATACTCGGTAGGGGGCAGAAGACCCAAAACACATACCCCAGGTGCCAGGTCTAGTAACATCTATGGTGAAAATTAACATATTAACATATTGCTGTCAGCTGAACCCCAGAATCTCCATAAATCCAGTCTAGAGACATAAATTGTGTCTGCAGCACAGAGAAGGAAGATTATCCGAGAGAAATACAGGAATACAGGACGGGGAACACAGCTCAGGAAAGTGACCAGGGGATTACAGGCTGATATCACCCAGTCCCCGCCCTACTCTGGACCAATCAGTGAGCAGTATGGGTGGAGGAATGGATTTAGTGTTAATGACCCACCTGTGCTGATCTCTGTAGGAGTGTCCTCCTCTATAAATGTCCCTGTTATTCCATCCTCCTCCATAGACTGCTGATCATCCCTCACATACGTCTCTTCTTCTTCTGATTTCACCTCAAATTCTATATCAATTGGATCTCCACTCTAAACCAAGAGAATGAGAGAGAATATCATCTGTAAGATATAAGCTTTATTATTGTGACATCACATCTATAAAATCTACAAATTGTCTCTATAAGAGTGTTTTAAAAATCTCAGTCCCACCAACCTTGTAACAGTGGGGGGTGGTGTGACCTTCCTGTGTGGAATCCCGGGAATACAGAGGACGGGGACATCTCTCTGGTGGGTTCCTGGTATTAGGTGGCTCCATCATATCCTTGTGTCCTTCTGAAAACTCCTCCATCACTCCATACTCCTCATCCTCCTCTTTATACTCTTCTTTAACTTCAATATTATCATCCCCGAAATTTCCACTCTGAAAGATATAATAAAACATTCATTATAACAAACATGCTGTGTATAGGGGTGTGTCAAGCTGCAGACCAAGATGGCCGCTCGGCTCTAGAACTCCCTGCCACAACCGGGTCTATATCTCGGCTCACAGCGCACTAGACAGACACTTTCAACATTGGGGAACAACCAGGCTATGTCCCACAGAAGAAATCAGATACCGGGACCGCCCCGCCTAACAGATTTCTTCATGCAAACGTCCAGCAAGCATGAACAAGATGGCACCCAGGAGAAAGGCCACTCTCCTCTTCTTCCTCACACAGAGCCTTTACCTCCTACAGCCTCAGACGATCTCTCTGACATGGAGGACTCCTCACAGCAGCATGACAACCCCACAGCTGATACAGGGGTCAAGTTCTGGGGAAAAAAGTGTGGGAACTCCCACCCAAGATCCACACAAAAAAAAAAAAAATATGATATGCTTATATGCATAATTCCTAAACCGCATGTTTTTTTTCCATCCACTGTACCTTAGTAATCCTTTATGTTACTGGCCGCTTTAAGCAAATTCTTTCTAAATCCCGCGATAACTCGTGGCAGACCTCCACAATGTCTCCTGGGAACAATGACAAAGGGCCCCAGGAGACATTGCGGCATCGAGGAAGTGACGGAATAGATGCACACTACCTGATGAATCCATATACAGGAAGCAGCCAGTAACTTAAAGGATTACTAAGGTTCGCCTGCCCCTGACAGTGACTCGAGCTGGGCATCGCTACTTAGTGAAGGATTGGCTCGGCTGCTCTGGCTGCTCTAGTCCTGCATAGGGAACTGCGTTCCTGCTGTGAAAAAAGTGCAGGGACTCCATTCCTACGCGTTCCCGCAGGACTTGTTCTGATAGAGGTAAGAGAGCTGTAGAATCACCTGCACACTCTCCACAGAAACTTCCCTCAGCTAAGAAGCATCACTGGACAGACATCCCTGAGTCAGCAGCAGACACTCCAGCAGAGTTTACAGCACCCCTAGCTGCCTTCCCTGCTTAAAGGGGTGTTCTGGGCAAAAAAAAAAAAAAGCCAGCAGCTACACATACATTCCTGGAAGTGGGAAAGGATACCTGTCTTTGACAGGTATCCTGTCCCCCCTCCCCCCGAAAGGTGAAGCTTCGCTTTAAGACACCCCTGCCTCTGAAAACACCATTAAAGCTATGTTATTATCCCTCCAGGCTGGTCTGCATTATGAGCTACGCTCCTCAGTGTCCCACCTTACTCACATAATAGATGGCATTGACGACCGCACAGATCACCTAGAATCAGTTAGAAGTGATCATAAAAAGCACATGATGAAATGGTGAATGCTCACGAGGAACAGACGGACATGATCCCTAAACTACAAATTGAAAGTTGAAGATTTAGAGGATCGCTCCCGCCGCAATAATTTAAAGATACGAGGAATCCCTGAAGCTGTTAAACCACAAGAGCTCATATCGTCCTTGCTGCAGATTTTCCTAAAGCTTATCCCAGATCTCACACCTAGAGATTTACTAATGGATAGAGCACACAGGATCCCCAAACCAACACATCTGTCTGACACAGTCCCTAGAGATGTGCTAACGAGGATCCATTTTTATCATATCAAAGAACGCCTACTCAGAGCGGGCAGATCCTCCCACGCACTCTCCCCTCCATACATGGGGATATCCCTGTACCAGGACCTGTCTGCAGCAACCTCAAAATTAAGAAATTAATATAACCCCAGCACTGCGATTTTGAGAGACCACAATATAGTTTACAGTTGAGGCTTCCTCACCAAATTGCTGGTCACATCAGAGCCAACAAATCACCATCACATCCCCTAAAGATGGCTCTAAGATGCTCCATAACTGGGGCCCAAAACCTTCATCATCTACAAGTCACCCAAGTAACAACGCAATCCATAAATCATGAGAAATATGCTGCATAGCAATCTAAAACCTACCTGATTCTCTCATGATCACAAAGTCTACCTACCCCCCCTCAGACGAGATGTCTAGTTCCTCATTACCCACTTGATCTGAGGCCCAGAATGTGGACAAAAATGTTATAACTTGTTCATCTGTTTAATGTTTTTCTGGTTATCACGCACCCTGGCACAAAGTATGCTACACAAAGCCTACATTCACTGCAATTGTTTCTATTATATTTTGTGCTAATTATGACTGTTTAATCATAACCTACTGCTTATGATAATACAAACCGGGGGGGGGCGTGGCCGGCAGCCGGAGCGGATGGCTGCGTGAGACAGGAGCTCCGAGTGAAGAACCACCATCCAGCGGCATCTAGCATCTAAACCAGCCCTAATCTACTCCCATACCTCCGTAGGCAACTCAGGGGGAGAAGAGACAGCGATGGGGAAGCGAAAGCAGGACAGAAAGCCAAAGAAGCTAACTGAATTCTACCCCGCAGCGAGCACTCCTAGGCCGCAAGATGGCGCCGAGGCCTCGGCCTCGCAGCGCGGCTCTAACACCGGAGGACGCCAGCGTAGCCCATCTCAGCTCCCGAGCGGCACATCGTCCCATCGGACAGGAGGGGGAAGCGGGGGCTCCACACCGACCCCGTCCCCAGTATCCAGCCCGCAGAAATCTAGTCAGAGGAGGTCGGAAGAACACAGATATGCAGGTGAGCAAGATGACACCTGTAATTCCCAAAACAGCACCAGGGACTTTGTAGAACAGATCCACGAGTTCCCTACCTCAGTGACACCGTCATGAGGGATATGCTGGTGACCCTCAGAGGGTCCATGCACAAGGACATGATGCAGTGTGTGTCTCAATTAAAACATGAGGTGTCGGCCATTGGAGACAGGGTTAGCCACGTTGAGGACAAAATGGGCGATTTTACTATAGCTCATAATGACTTAGTAGATGCACACTGTGAAGCTGAAGGGGACATCCAGGCAATGCGTGAAAAGCTGGCAGATCTGGAAGACAGGTCCAGAAGGAACAATCTAAAATTGCGGGGGGTGGAGGAGTCAGTGCCGCCATCGGACCTCAGACACTATGTTCAGGAATTTATAGCAGCCATCTTGCCTGATGTCCCTGGCACTGAGATCATTGTAGATAGAGCGCATCGCCTTCCTAAACCTAAATTTTTGCCTGACAAAGTCCCTAGGGATGTCATAGCCCGTGTCCATTTTTTCCATATTAAGGATGAAATAATGCGCTTCTCAAGAAAAAACCAACCCTTACCCGCTCCATACTCAGACATTTCGATTTACTCGGACCTGTCACAATTTACTATGATGGGGCGCAAAAATCTGACCTCAATTACTAAGTTGTTGCAAAATAACAAGATCCCATACTCATGGGGATTCCCCACTAAGCTGCTGATTAGCAGAGACAACCGCACCTTCGCTATCAGAAGTATTGAAGAAGGGTTAGATCTGGCCAAAAAATGGAACCTTCTTCCAGTAGAAGCTCCTGCTCCTCTATCTAAACCCACAGCTGCTCGACTTTCTCCCGATTGGAGCACCACTTGAAGTGTATCACAGAAATGCTTTAAATGCCTTCTCCTTCCTATCCTCACCTAAAGGCTGGTTTACATCTATAGTCAGATCTTATGATCTTTTTTGGTTCTCCCGGAGTTCATACCCCCCCCGTGAGAAATTGCGAGGAATGCTCGCACTTTGTGAACGTTGTCACATTTTTACATGTTGTTTGATATTTTTGATCTTCCTTTTTTTTTGCATGTTTTTTCTTTTTCCCCTTTGTCTCCTTTTTCTTTTTTTTAACATCTCACCTGAAGAATTCAACTCCATGCCTGCCTACCTTGCAAAAATCCTGCCTCATATATACACATCCTTTCATGCTGCTGTTGAAACCTTGACAAACATCCCCACTACGTTGGCACCACCTACAGGTAACATTATGGTACTGCATATGGAAAACCTAATAGTCACCAGCAGTGAAACACCTAGTTTTACCTCTTCATTATGTCTTTATCAGTAGTCTCAATGAATGTACATGGGCTTAACAGCCCTTTCAAAAGAAGTGCTATGTGGAGGGACGCTATCAAACTTAAAGGGGAAATTTTATGTGCTCAAGAAACCCACTTTATGACAGCAAAACAACCAAAGTGTACCCACAGGGCATTTCCTCATATATTTCAAGCGACTGCATCAGTCAAAAAACGGGGAGTGTTAATAGCAATTAAGCAATCTGTTACCTTCAAGCTTCATGAAGTGATTAGCGACCCGAATGGCAGGTTTATCATCTTGATATGTGATTTGAACAACTCAACCTACACCTTGGTGAACGTATATGCCCCTAAAAAGAGACCCTTTTCCTTTCTCAAGTCCCTCTTGAAAAAAGTGGACAAAATTAAGAAGGGCTCCCTGCTCTTATGCGGGGACTTCAATTGTTTTGTGGACAATCACTTAGACAGCTCAGGCACGAAGCCGCCCTCCAGAAAAGAACTGCAACCTCTACTGTCGGAACATAATCTTTATGACCCTTGGCGGTGCCTCAACTCGACTGAAAGAGACTATACCTACTACTCCTCCCCACACCACATATATTCTAGGATTGACCTCTTTCTCACAGACCTAACCCTTTTACATAAAGCAGAAGCGGCTAAGATTCACTCCATTACGTGGTCAGACCACGCCCCGATATCCTTGGTATTGAAGAGTAATTCTTATGTTCCCCCTACGTACCTTTGGAGGAATAATCTTGATCTCCTAACAAATCCAACTGTTGTTTCCCCTCTTAAATGTCAACTGTCTGAATTTTTTTAATTCAATGATACTGCTGATGTTAATGTATCTACGTTATGGTGCTCTCATAAGGCTTTCAGTAGGGGTTTACTTATTCAGGCGGCAGCTCGAGAGAAAAAGCGCAGGGGGGCATTGCTGAACAACCTCCTTAAAGACCTCAAATCCCTAGAGGACCTTCATAAGGCAGCCCCTTCACCTAAAATAGAATCTGATCTGTTCGAGTGTAGGCAGAAAGTACAGTTATCTCTTTTATCTAACCATCAAAATAGCTTAAAGAGACTCAAGGCCCAATTTTATGTCCACGGTAACAAAGCGGGCAAACTCTTAGCTAGCTATATATCTAGAAGACAACAAAAATCCAATCTGACGTCCATCAGGGACCCCCATACCAACATACTTGAGCACCACCCCAATAAAATAGCCAACTCTTTCATGAAATACTACCGTGACCTGTATAATCTCCACTTAGATAGCGACACCCCACAACCGACACCGCAATCCATTGACTCTTTTCTGGCCACGGTATCACTACCTTCACTGAAAGAGGAAGAACTAGCGGTGCTGAACTCCCAGATTTCCCATAAAGAAATAATGGACAATATCAACTCCTTAGCAAAAAATAAATCTCCAGGAGCAGATGGTTTCACATCCGAGTACTACAGAATGTTTTCCCAACTACTAGTTCCATATATGGAAAGGTTGTTCAGTAATGTCTCATCTTCGGCCTCCTTCCCAGAGGAAATGCTGCAAGCCATAATCGTGACATTGCCCAAACCAGGGAAGAAGCCGGATTCGCCCCAAAACTTTAGACCCATTTCCCTCTTGAACACAGATCTCAAGATCTATGCAAAAATCCTGGCTAACAGGCTAGCAAAAATTACCCCCTCATTGGTCAAATCGGACCAAGTAGGCTTTGTCAAAGGACGGCAAGCTCCTGACGGTACGAGGAGGTTGTTTGACCTACTACACATAGCTGAAAACAAAAAAATCCCTGCGGCCATTCTGGCACTCGACGCCGAAAAGGCCTTCGATAGGGTCCACTGGGGCTACCTTCGGGCTACGCTGCAGAAATTTGGCCTCAGTGGACATATCCTATCAGCAATATTGGCTCTCTACTCTACTCCCTCAGCGAAAGTTTTTACCTCAAATGCCCTCTCCGATAAATTTTTTATCACGAATGGTACCCGCCAGGGATGCCCACTTTCCCCCATCATTTTTACTCTCATGATGGAGCCCCTGGCGGAGGCCATTAGGACTAACGACTCAATTTCAGGTTTAAAAGTAGGAAAAATTACCCACAAAATCGGTCTCTTCGCCAATGATGTGGTATTAACACTCACTAACCCGGCTTCTTCCTTGGAGGGTGTATTTAAAGTATTGAGGAGGTATAGCAATGTCTCCTATTACAAACTAAATGTAGTGAAATCCTGCTTGTTGCCCATAAATATGTCCCAGAAATTAATAACCTACTTGAAAGGTAGATATCAATTCCAATGGATGTCTAAGGCGATTTCCTATCTGGGTATCCGATTAGCTTTCCCCTCCTCGTCCACATATGAGGCTAACTTCCCCAGTTTAATTCATACGGTTAGAAATGATCTCCAGCATATTGCCTCCTATGAACTGTCACGGCTCGGGAAAGTGGCAGCATTGAAAATGGTGGTACTCCCTAAACTGATCTACTACTTTCGAACTATCCCTTTATGTCTGCCTGAATCTTTCTTTAACTTGATAGATAAACTTTTTAGGCAATTTGTATGGAACCGAAAAATGTCTAAAATTCCATTTGTTATAGTCCAGAAGCATAGGAAAAACGGTGGGGCTGGGTTCCCGAATATAAGGAATTATTACAAAGCCGCAATTTTAGACCAGGTGAAAGCCTGGTTTGACCCGCACTCCCCTAAACTGTTGGTTCACATAGAAAGATCGATAGTGTCTAACAGGGATCTACCTTCTCTTCTTCTGGCTAACCTGGTCGACGCACCTTTGACATGCCCTAAATTTCCCTCAATTGAGGCGACGCTTAATGCATGGAAAAAACTCCACCTAACAGCCCCCCGGGAGTCGTTATTGAAACATTCCTTATCTAACCTCCGGGTGTATGAATTCCTGATACCCAACATCAGTGTAGATCAGTGGCTGAAAGAAAACATACTCACGTACAGTGACTTGCTTACAAAAAACCCAGCTACGCATCAGTTCTCTAGGACACAGATTCACTATTTCCACATTAAATATCCAGATATAACCTATACTCTACACGATGAGGTATGGAAATATCTCTGGTCTAGTCATGAGAAGCCAAAAGGTTTGTCATGGTTTTACAATACATTACAAAACAACGCTTGTTTTAACAAAACTTCCAACATGTTAAGTTGGGAAAGGGACCTGGGATCTGTACATTCTCCAGAGGAATGGAAAATAGCAATTAACAATTGCTATAGATTTTCTCGTTGTTCCAACCACTGGGATCTGATGTTGAAGACACTACATAGGTCATATCTAACCCCGGTGAGGATGTCTATGATTTTCTCCTCGGAGTCCAGTGAGTGTTGGAGGCTATGTGGGTCTAGAGGGAATATATTTCATATTCTATGGGAGTGCAAATCTATTCGCAGTTTTTGGCACGGAGTATTTAAATTGATTTCCTCAGTAACGGGCTTTTTTATTAGACCCTCCCCTCAATTAGCTCTCCTCTTTCTCAACATTCAGAATATTCCTACACAATTTCGAAGTATCACGAGCCACATTCTCATTGCAGCTAGGCTTACGATCACATCCAAATGGAGGTCCAACTTGATTCCTAATAACAGCGAAGTTATACAGCGGGTGAAGGTACAGTACTCGTACGAGAAATTTTTCGCTATCCAATCCCACTCGGTCGCTAAGTTTTGCGACCAGTGGGAACCTTGGACATCTAAATTCCAGGACTAAATCAAAACCATGGATCATTGAATAAGACCTTTGGCCCTGTTTCTTTTTTTTTTTTTTTTTTTTTTATTATTACTGAAATCTATATATCAGTAGTCAGGCAAAAATAATTAACAGATATCCACTCTAGTGTCATCCTTCAGGTACTCTCCTCTCTTCTACTCTCCCCTTCTATCTCCCTAGTCCTTCTTCCTTTCCCTCTACCTTCCCTTTTTAGCCTTCGTCTTCTCCTCTCTCTTTTTTTATGTGTCTTTTCATTTTATCCCTTTAATTTGATGTTATAACCCTGGTTCATTTCTTGGGTGCTATATAACCTAGCAACCTACATACTGGGTTGAAATACTTTGCTATGCCACTTGTGTTGTAATTAAGTTTGTTGGATAAGTGTAGTAGTGGCAAGATATATGGTTATCATCAGGGCCGGACTGGCCTAGCGGGACAGCGGGAAATATCCCGGTAGGCTGGCTGCTGTGAGCATGACTCGGGGCTGGATGAGGAAATAAATTCCAGCAGCAGAGCGGAGGGCTGGAGGAGCACGTGACTATCGTGCGGCAGGCACTGTCAGGTCTGTGCTGTGGAGGAGGATAATGCAGGAGGGAGCATGGATGGACACTTACTGAGTGTTCTCTGGCCAGTCATTTCTCTAGTAGGGAACCCACAGCCAATAGCGCTGCTTAAAGGAGTGCAGGGGAGGATCTGCTCCTCCTCCAGTCCATCCACAGCCAATCAGCAGGCAGTATAGCTCTTCCCCGCTCACATTTGATTGTAAGTGTTGGAGTGAAGCTGAATGGGGCACGCCAGGAAAGGTAGGATGACAACAATCCACGTTCTGCAGCCTCAGGACACACAAATCTGAACAGTAACATGTTGTCTTTCAGATATGTGATCAGGCAGTGTGCAGGTTACCAATTAGCCTCCCCCCCCCCTTGTCCCTCTGGTTTACTTTTTTTTATCTGCCTAACCTGACCTGCACATTGTCTGATCACACTGATAAGATCTCTGGAAGATGCTGCAGCAGTGTTCTATGAGACCGGGGACACATGGCATTAACCATTTCAGACTATAATCAGCTATTTAGGCAGAGCTCTGTGTGTGCTGCACAGATTGTTTGATAGGAGTTTTTTTTTGTTGTTGGAGGATTTACTGCTGGATCAGGCTAAAAGCTTAACAGACCAATTAACTGGTTACTGTCCTCCACTTATCCTGAGCAGTTCAGTTTTTGCAAGAAAATTAGTATTTTAGAAATTGGATGTGATTATTTCTTCTGTCACTTGGTTGTATACCTGTACATTGAGTTCAGTTTTAAATGCAGTCTCTGATCATCTCCTGAATCATTCATGTCTGCAATCCCTAACCGTCCAGTGGAACCATGTCTGCAGTCTCTGACCATCTCCTGTGCTATATCTGCAGTCTCTGACCATCTCCTGTCCTGTAACTGCAGTCTCTGACCATCTCCTGTCCTGTAACTGCAGTCTCTGACCATCTCCTGTAATGTATATCTGCAGTCTCTG
The DNA here is from genome assembly GCF_905171775.1 of Rana temporaria. NCBI lineage: Eukaryota > Metazoa > Chordata > Amphibia > Anura > Ranidae > Rana > Rana temporaria. The sequence continues at coordinate 555,994 of NW_024404449.1, forward strand.
ACCATCTCCTGTCCTGTAACTGCAGTCTCTGACCATCTCCTGTCCTGTAACTGCAGTCTCTGACCATCTCCTGTAATGTATATCTGCAGTCTCTGACCATCTCCTGTCCTGTAACTGCAGTCTCTGACCATCTCCTGTAATGTCTGCAATCCCTGCAGGAGAGGGCACACACACACACACACACACACACACACACACACACACACACACACACACACACTTCCTCATCTGCCACAGCAGAATTATATTAGAGCCCCCAGTACAGAATGAGGATGCTTTATGGTGGGTGCTATGGCCATGGCACATTTTACATTGAAATCCACCCTTCCCATAAGACAATCATTCATTGGGTGCAATATACATATAGGTGTAAATACATACAGTGTGTGTTTAGATATAGAGTTGAGAGAGGAAAAAAACAAGGAGTAAGAGAAGGAATTAAAAGAGGGGGATAAACAAAGAAAGCGAGTGAGAAAGAACATGAAAGATGGATAAAGAGCGATAGATAGGGGGTGGGGACAAGACATTAGGATAGAGCGAGATAAAAGGTAAAGAAAGGAGAACAAAGAGAAAGAGTAGTACATCCTAATGCCACATACACACGATCAGTTTGTCTGATGGACCGTTTTCATCAGACTAACCGTTCGTGTGTGGGCCCCCTTTGTTTTTTTATCCATCGGTTAAAAAACTAGGAACTTGTTTTAAAATGATCTGATGGTTAATTAACCGATAGAAAAAAACGATCGTCTGTGGGTACGTCCATCGGTTAAAAATCCATGCATGCTCAGAATCAAGTCAACGCATGCTCGGAAGCATTGCACTTCATTTTTCTCAGCACGTGGTTGTGTTTTACGTCACCGCGTTCTGACGCGATCGGTTTTTTAACTGATGGTGTGTAGGCACGACTGATGAAAGTCAGCTTCATCGGATATCTGATGAAAAAATCCATCGGACCGTTTTCATCGAATGAACCGATCGTGTGTACAGGACATAAGGGGTTTAATACTGTACGAGTGGAAGGGACTCGGCGTGCTAAATGTCCGTGGGTTAGGGGTGCAAATTACTTGCCTTGGGTGCTGACAACCCCCACTACGCCACTGGGGCTGCTATGAAATAATTTCCAGGGCTGGTTTTTATGCCCAGTCCGGCCCTGGTTATCATATGGTTCATGTTGATTCCCATCACGGAAACTGTCAGTGGGGAGGTGACGTCCACATCTAGCGGTAGGACGTGCTTCCTCGTTTTCCTGTCAATCTACGGTGGGGGTCTCCGTGAATCTAAGGTCAATGCCTTGAATGTTGTAGTTTTTTATTATTACCACTGCTAGTCTACGCAAATAGTCGTTGGTTCTGCATTGACAAATGTTGAAAAAGTGTTTGCACTTGTATTGATTTATGCAATTTGGTATTGTCACTCTTTTTTATGAACCAATAAAAACTAATTGAAAGAGATAATACAAACCTGAGTCCAGGTACTGTTCCTTACTCTCTCATGCACCTACAACTTGGTGGTACTTCTACATGTCAATGGCCCGGATTCACGTAGAGCCGCGTAAAATTGTGCGGGCGTAACGTATCTGATTTAAGTTACGTCTCCGCAACTTACACGGGCAAGTGCTGTATTCTCAAAGCACTTGCTCCGTTAGTTGCGGCGGCGTAGCGTAAATCGGCCGGCATAAGCCCGCCTAATTCAAATTTGGATCAGGGGGGCATGTTTTATGCAAAACTACTGTGACCCGACGTGATTGACGTTTTGCGGAACGGTGCATGCGCCGTCCGTGGAATTTCCCAGTTTGCATTGCTCCAAAGTACGCCGCAAGGACGCCATTGGTTTTGACGTGAACGTAAATGACGTCCAGCCCCATTCACGGACGACTTACGCAAACAACGTAACTTTTTCAAATTTCAACACGGGAACGACGGTAATACTTAACATTGGCTGCGCCTCATATAGCAGGGGCAACTTTACGCCGGGAAAAGCCTAACGTAAACGTCGTAACTTTACTGCGTCGGCCGCGCGTACGTATGGGAATTCGTGTATCTAGCTAATTTGCATACTCGATGCGGAATTCGACGGAAGCGCCACCTAGCGGTCAAAAAAAAATGCAGTTAAGATCCGACGGCGTTAGAGACTTACGCCTGTCGGATCTAATGGATATCTATGTGTAACTGATTCTAAGAATCAGACGCATAGATACAATGGCGCTGCGCCGTCGTAAGTCATTTGAGAATCTGGGCCAATATGTCCATCCGTATTACCACTATCAATGCAAATGGCATTAATAGCCCCTACAAAAGGTCTAGAATATGGCGAGAAGCCATCACTCAAAAAACAGACATACTTTGCTTTCGAAAAAAAAAAACACAAAAAAAACTCCCTTGTGTCAACACCACCTCATACTTAGTTTCCACATGCTAACAAAAAAATTAGGGGTGTCACGATTGCTATACATAAATCCCTAGTTTTCCAGCTCCGTCACCTGGAGGCTGATCCCTATGGCAGATACCTAATCCTAGATGCCCTCTTTGACAATATACCATATGTTATAGCCAACATATATGCTTCTACTTCTCATCAAAAACAATAATGAATAATCCCATTACCTCATTACCCAAAGGAACGCGTCATTTTATGCAGAGATTTTAATGACCGGATTGATACCACTCTTGACTCCTCTAACCAGTGCAGACAAAGATCCACGGCCCTTTCCACACTCACACAACTGGAATATCTTTATGATTCCCGGCGGTGTTTACATGGGACAGAGAGTGACTATACCTTCTACTCTGCCGCACAAAATTCATACTCCAGAATTGACCTTTTCCTGCTACACAAAAGTACCCTGCAAACCATATCCAATGCAAATATAGGCTTAATTACATGGTCAGACTACGCACCGGTTACGATCAACATTTCGATCAATCGGTCCAAAAAACTGTCCACCATCTGGCGCATAAACACCTCCCTTTTATCCCAACCTCAGTGTCAGGAAAAGATCAAGCAGGAGTTGGAGACCTACTTTGTGTGCAAAATGAACTCTGTATCAAATAATATACTGCTTTGGAAACGTGTGCGAAACGAGAAATACAATATAATCCTTGATCAGATACGCAAATTAGAAAAGACAAACAAATCCTCCCCTAATGATGCAGATGCCACCTGCTTACGTACACTCAATCACCTTGAGGCGATAAAGTTCGCATTTGTTGCGCTATACAAGTTACTCACTCTGAGTTCTGAGTGTGTATGAAGAGGCGGAGCTCCGAGTGTGTATGAAGAGGCGGAGCCCTGAGTGTGTATGAAGAGGCGGAGCTCTGAGTGTGTATGAAGAGGCGGAGCCCTGAGTGTGTATGAAGAGGCGGAGCCCTGAGTGTGTATGAAGAGGCGGAGTCCTGAGTGTATATGAAGAGGCGGAGCCCTGAGTGTGTATGAAGAGGCGGAGCTCCTGAGTGTGTATGAAGAGGCGGAGCCCTGAGTGTGTATGAAGAGGCGGAGTCCTGAGTGTATATGAAGAGGCAGAGCCCTGAGTGTGTATGGAGAGGCGGAGCTCCTGAGTGTGTATGAAGAGGCGGAGCCCTGAGTGTGTATGAAGAGGCGGAGCTCCTGAGTGTGTATGAAGAGGCAGAGCCCCGAGTGTGTATGAAGAGGCGGAGTTCCTGAGTGTGTATGAAGAGGCGGAGCCCCTGAGTGTGTATGAAGAGGCGGAGCTCCTGAGTGTGTATGAAGAGGCGGAGCTCCTGAGTGTGTATGAAGAGGTGGAGTCCTGAGTGTATATGAAGAGGCGGAGCCCTGAGTGTGTATGAAGAGGCGGAGCTCCTGAGTGTGTATGAAGAGGCGGAGTTCCTGAGTGTGTATGAAGAGGCAGAGCCCCTGAGTGTGTATGAAGAGGCGGAGCTCCTGAGTGTGTATGAAGAGGTGGAGTCCTGAGTGTATATGAAGAGGCGGAGCCCTGAGTGTGTATGAAGAGGCGGAGCTCCTGAGTGTGTATGAAGAGGCGGAGCCCTGAGTGTGTATGAAGAGGCGGAGCTCCTGAGTGTGTATGAAGAGGCGGAGCTCCTGAGTGTGTATGAAGAGGCGGAGCTCCTGCTGGAACAGCGGTCGGAGGAAGAAGCCGAGTCTAGGAGGGAGACTGACAGAAACCGCAGCAGACTTGCAGGAGTGAGCGAGGAGGATCCATCGGAGGTGAGGAGAGTGTGAAGGATGTTGGTGACTCTGGTAGATGAAAAGCTGGGAGTCATATTGCTCTGGTGAGTGGGGAAGCACTACTAAGGGGCGCCCTCACCATCACGTGTGTAAGAGGAGGAAGAAGGCGTGGCCACACTACAGCTGGCACATTTTGGAGCACCGAGAACTTTCACACCTTATCAACTTTTCATTGATTGGTGGATTTTTCTGAACACTAAATTGAGCAAAAATTTTTGTACGATTACATGAATTTGCACAGATTTTTAGTTTATTTATTATAGTATTATAAGATCAAAGAAGTAGGCACAAAGCGGAAGCAGCTTTTAGCAGCTGCAGGGAGAGACGCACAGGAGATAATTTCTTATAATTGCCCCCCCTCCCCCACCACACTGATCACATGCTCCTGTCCTCCATGATTCCTCCTGCTGTCCTCTCTTATCTGTGGGGACACACGACTCTCCTCTCACATGGAGTGCAGAGCGGCGCTGTCAGTTTCCTTCAGTTTAGGTGCGGAAAACTGCAGACATGCTGCATAACCCCACACAGCTCCGCCCCGCACATCACACACGGGTTTGGGTGTGAACCAGACATAGAAAACAATTGTTATCTATGTGTCTTGCACAGATGTGCATTTCCCTAGTGCAGAACAAGGCAGATCTCTGCAGATGGTGAGAATAATGACCCCGAACTCTAAACTGATGACCTGTAAAGACTTTTATAGTGTCACCGATGAGAAATGTTTCCTATCACAGATTTTCATCATTACACCGACACACACTCTTTATTTTTCTTCATTCAATAAACTTTTTATTATAATGTTACTTATAACAAGATTGCAGTCATAGAATCAGGGAATAGTAAAGGAAGAAATCCGATTGGTCAGGAAAATGACGTGTCTGGAATGTGGAGGCGGAGTCATTATTAATTTGTGTACAATACAATACACAACGTGTTACATTATTATAACAAAGTATTGTAGAAAAGATCACACCATAGAAAATGGGGGAAAGGAGAAAATAAACCCGGATATGAAGGTGACATTTGTGTACGAGGAACACCTTAACAATTACCACCATTTTATTCTCCAGGGCCTCTGCTTTCAGAAAATATATGTTTGGGGGTTTTATCTAATCTTCAGGCCCAAAATCTGCATTTTACCATGTGTGCAAAAAGAATGGAGAACCAGCTCTGGCAGTGAAAGGGTTAATGTGAGCTAGATGGGATCACTCTGCTGTGGTCACACTCTAATCATTAGAGCTCCCCCTAGCTGCAGCCTGGTAATAACATTGCTAGGAGGTCTATTCATTTATCTGCTCCATACTTCCCATCTTTATATAAACGTCTCCTGACATTTAGGGGTCTAGTCATAAATAATTGCACAGCAATTTTCCGGGTGAAAATACATGTACATTCCTTCTGTGTGAATGAGGGGAAAATGGAGTTTAATTGGCTATTTGCTGGTCGAATAATTTCCATTGATTTAAAATAGAAAATTCTACATTTGCCACTAGCTGGAGATAATTGCTATTATACTTAGCGCCATCTAAAGTCCAAACATAGTATTTCTCATTTAATTCAATGGTTAGTGTAATAGTGTTGTCTTATTGAAGTTCTATCCTTCAGCGTGTACTGTACTGATAAGTGTATGAGTATGATCTCAGGTATTAGTATGAAGACATGTCTGATGAAGGGAAATAAGACGTCTGTTTTTCAAAGAATTTATTGGACTAATGTGACAATCATTCATCCAGCTGTTACAATTTCTGGCTGTGATCTAACACAGTGATTTCCTATGATCATCAGCTCCATCTAGTGGCCATAATCGGATATTTTTCCTGAAATATCTCAATTAGTGCAATACTGCATTATGGTCACTAGATGGAGTCAAGAAAATCAGAGTATAAAATAAAATACGGACAATATTCATCACAGCTGGGTGAATGCCGGTCATAACCATTTTATTTTTTTAAACAGACCTCTAAGTGTTTGTGAAATCTTCCACCACAGAATGTACTCAGCCAATGAGAGGGAATGACTGCATTTTTATTTTTCTCCTGCTATCAATGGCCAACACGGTACAACACTTCATCCATGTCTTTGGTGATCTCTGATCTCCTTATGAACTGTTTCTTACATGATGAAGATCAGCCATTGAGTATATCTGAGGTGTATATCAGGGTGTGCTTCTTCCCCACATGAGAGCTGTGATGTCCAGCAACATTCATATACAAGACATTTCCCGCACTCACTAATACACCTCAAGGGTTGTGTGGGACCCCTGATGTACAGGAAGACAGGACATCAGTGAGGAACAATTCACTCACTCAGGACAGAAATACGGCTTCTCCCCGTGTGAGATCGCTGATGTATGGAAAGATGGGACTTCTGTGAAAAATATTTGCCGCACTCAGGACAGGAATACGGCTTCTCCCCCATGTGAGATCTCTGATGTTTGGAAAGATTGGACTTGTATGAAAAACATTTCCTGCACTCAGAACAGGAATATGGCTTCTCCCCCGTGTGAGATCTCTGATGTGTGACAAAGACTGATTTGTATATAAAATATTTCCCGCACTCAGGACAGGAATATGGCTTCTCCCCTGTGTGAGTTCTCTGATGTGTGTTAAGATAGGACTTCTGTGAAAAACATTTCCCGCACTCAAAACAGGAATACGGCTTCTCCCCTGTGTGAGATCTTTGATGCACATTAAGTTCAGATTTAAAATGGAAACCCTTCCCACACTCAGGACAGGAAAACCTCTTCTCTGTTGGAAGGACGGCACTGTCCCGCACAGTCTGAGGTTCCTCAGGATAAGAGGAATACGATGGTCCGGCACCGTCCCTCACAGTCTGAGGTTCCTCAGGATAAGAGGAATACGATGGTCCGGCACCGTCCCTCACAGTCTGAGGTTCCTCAGGATAAGAGGAATACGATGGTCCGGCACCGTGCCTCACAGTCTGAGGTTCCTCAGGATAAGAGGAATACGATGTTCCATCTACACTGTGTGGTGCCGGATGGACATTCGAGGTAGTCGGGTTTTCTCCTGGACTATATTGTGTGATGTCCTCATCTTCTACTTTACAGTCTGGAGACAAAGTGAGACAATCCTCTGAGGTTTTCCTCATCTCCCGACCATCTACTAAAATAGAAATACAAAGATTATTACTAGACATGAGCCGATTGGTTCCCCTAAACCAGGACTCCGCCCACATCAGGCAGATTTGTCTCTGAGGCTCTTACAATTCCCCCTCAAGGTAACTAGTAAATGGGTCCTCTGATCTCCTACCAGATCATTTCTTTATTCATGGACCTTAGTCAGAGAGTGAGGAAACAACGAGAACTGTCTTTTATAGGAGTGACAGTGATGAGGGGATTATAGGACGAGTGTCCCCTCCCCCTCTATCACTCATTACCATCTTCCCAACACAAGAAGTACTGCACTTCCTTATTTATTCCATGATTTAGTCATGAATAACAGCGGGGCTGAGTCCCACCAGAGGTCAGAGAGTGAGGATGGGGGAGAATAACCAAGATGAAGACTGGACTGATCCTGAAGACCTCCATCATTGGGTTATTGACTCCTCCCTCATTATCACTTTCTGTTTAAGGCTCCAAAGTTGGAGGATGTTATTACAATATTATCACTGTGTAAAAGTCTGTCCTCCAATCAGATATAAAATAAAATTTCCAGCTGGTAGGAAATGGGTGAAAAATAAGTCAGGACTATGTAATGTACAACTTATTGTATAAGATACAACAGTTATAATTTTATAGTATCAGAATGATGTAATGTACAACATAGAGTATACAGTGTAAGGGTCAGGACTCATAATATTGGTATTCAGTAATCAGTGGAAGATTAAATGTTTACATGAGACAAGTTGCAGAGATCCCACACCGCTGCCTCCCATCTCCTGAGACTGCACTCAGTGACTTGGGTCTGAGACTATACAGACATATCCCTCCCCCCGGCACAGCCAGCAAATAACAGAACAAGTAATTCTAGGAGAATTGTTCTGTCAGACATCTTGCCACACTCGGTAGGTGGCAGAAGACCCAAAACACATACCCCAGGTGCCTAGGTCTAGTAACATCTATGGTGAAAATTAATATATTGTTGTCAGCTGAACCCCAGAATCTCCATAAATCCAGTCTAGAGACATAAATTGTGTCTGCAGCACAGAGAAGGAAGATTATCCGAGAGAAATACAGGAATACAGGACGGGGAACACAGCTCAGGAAAGTGACCAGGGGATTACAGGCTGATATCACCCAGTCCCCGCCCTACTCTGGACCAATCAGTGAGCAGTATGGGTGGAGGAATGGATTTAGTGTTAATGACCCACCTGTGCTGATCTCTGTAGGAGTGTCCTCCTCTATAAATGTCCCCGTTATTCCATCCTCCTCCATAGACTGCTGATCATCCCTCACATACGTCTCTTCTTCTTCTGATTTCACCTCAAATTCTATATCGATTGGATCTCCACTCTAAACCAAGAAAATGAGAGAGAGAATATCATCTGTAAGATATGAGCTTCATTATTGTGACATCACATAGAAAATCCACACATTGTCTCTATAAGAGTGTTTTATAATCTCAGTCCCACTGACCTTGTAACAGTGGGGGATGGTGTGACCTTCCTGTGTGGAATCCCGGGAATACAGAAGACAGGGACATCTCTCTGGTGGGTTCCTGGTATTAGGTGGCTCCATCATATCCTTGTGTCCTTCTGAAAACTTCTCCATCACTCCATACTTCTCATCCTCCTCTTTATACTCTTCTTTAACATCAATATTATCATCCCCGAGGTTTCCACTCTGAAAGATGTATGAAAACATTCATTGTAACAAACATGCTGTGTATAGGGGCGTGTCAAGCTGCAGACCAAGATGGCCGCTCGGCTCTAGAACTCCCTGCCACAACCGGGTCTATATCTCGGCTCACAGCGCACTAGACAGCCACTTTCAACATTGGGGAACAACCAGGCTATGTCCCGCAGAAGAAATCAGATACCGGGACCGCGCCGCCTAACAGATTTCTTCATGCAAACGTCCAGCAAGCATGAACAAGATGGCACCCAGGAGAACGGCCACTCTCCTCTTCTTCCTCACACAGAGCCTTTACCTCCTACAGCCTCAGACGATCTCTCTGACATGGAGGACTCCTCACAGCAGCATGACAACCCCACAGCTTCTGATACAGGGGTCAAGTCCTGGTGAAAAAAGTGTGGGAACTCCCACGCAAGATCCACTCCCCCACCAAAAAAAAAAAAAAAAAAATGATGATATGCTTATATGCATAATTACTAAACCACATGTTTTTTTTCCCATGCACTGTACCTTAGTAATCCTTTATGTTACTGGCCGCTTTAAGCAAGTTCTTTCTAAATCCCGCAATAACTCGTGGCAGACCTCCACAATGTCTCCTGGGAACAATGACAAAGGGCCCCAGGAGACATTGCGGCATCGAGGAAGTGACGGAATAGATGCACACTACCCGATGAATCCATATACAGGAAGCAGCCAGTAACTTAAAGGATTACTAAGGTTTGTCTGCCCCTGACAGTGACTCGAGCTGGGCATCGCTGCTTAGTGAAGGATTGGTTCGGGCGGCTCGGCTGCTCTAGTTCTGCAAAGGGAACTGCGTTCCTGCTGTGAAAAAAGTGCAGGGACTCCATTCCCACACGTTCCCACAGGACTTATTCTGATAGAGGTAAGAGAGCTGTAGAATCACCTGCACACTCTCCACAGAAACTTCCCTCAGCTAAGAAGCATCACTGGACAGACATCCCTGAGTCAGCAGCAGACACTCCAGCAGAGTTTACAGCACCCCTAGCTGCCTTCCCTGCTTAAAGGGGTGTTCTGGGCAAAAAAATAATTAAAAGACAGCAGCTACACATACATTCCTGGAAGTGGGAAAGGATACCTGTCTTTGACAGGTATCCTGTCCCCCCCTCCCCCCGAAAGGTGGAGCTTCGCTTTAAGACGCCCCTGCCTCTGAAAACACCATTACAGCTATGTTATTATCCCTCCAGGCTGGTCTGCATTATGAGCTATGCTCCTCAGTGTCCCACCTTACTCACAGAATAGATGGCATTGACAACCGCACAGATCACCTAGAATCACAGTTAGAAGTGATCATAAAAAGCACATGATGAAATGGTGAATATAAAGGTTGTCCCCTGTTTCTGTTGCTGTGATCTGGTAATGCTTTTGCTGTTCATTTAATAAAAGACAACCTGTATGGTTTTTGGAGTGCGGCCATCCATCCTTTATTCAACCTTTATGCTTGCCTAGTGCACCGCCAGCACCCTTGGAATCCTGTACCAGTGCATGACCATATAGTAGACCCACCTGGAGCGGTGACTTTCTTTCTTCTATGAAATGGTGAATGCTCGCGAGGAGTAGACGGACATGATCCCTAAACTACAAATTGAAAGTTGCAGATTTAGAGGATCGCTCTCGCCTCAATAATTTAAAGATACAAGGAATCCCTGAAGCTGTTAAACCACAAGAGCTCATATCTTCCTTGCAGTAGATTTTCCTAAAGCTTATTCCAGATCTCACAACTAGAGATTTACTAATGGATAGAGCACACAGGATCACCAAACCAACATATCTGTCTGACACAGTCCCTAGAGACATGCTAACGAGGATCCATTTTTATCATATCAAAGAACGCCTACTCAGAGCAGGCAGATCCTCCCGTGCACTCTCCCCTCCATACACAGGGATAGCCTTATACCAGGACCTGTCTGCAGTAACCTAAAAATTGAGAAAATAATATAGCCCCAGCACTGCGATTTTGAGAGACCACAATATAGTTTACCGATGGGGCTTCCTCACCAAATTGCTGGTCACAAATCAGAGCCAACAAATCACCATCACATCCCCTAAAGATGGCTACAACATGCTCCATAACTGGGGCCCAAAACCTTCATCATCTACAAGTCACCCAAGTAACAACGCAATCCATAAATCATGAGAAATATGCTGCATAGCAATCTAAAACCTACCTGATTCTCTCATGATCACAAAGTCTACCTACCCCCCCTCAGACACAATGTCTAGTTCCTCATTACCCTCTTGATCTGAGGCCCAGAATGTGGATGAAAATGTTATAATTTGTTCATCCGTTTAATCTTTTTCTGGTTATCACGCGCCCTGGCACAAAGTATGCTACACACAGCCTACATTCACTGCAATTGTTTCTATTATATTTTGTGCTAATTATGTCTGTTTAATCGTAACCTACTGCTTATGATAATACAAACCTGAGTCCAGATACCGTTCCTTACTCTCCCATGCACCTACAACTCGGTAGTACTTCTACATGTCAATATGTCCATCCGTATTACCACTATCAATGCAAATGGCATTAATAGCCCCTACAAAAGGTCTAGAATGTGGCGAGAAGCCATCACTCAAAAAACAGACATACTTTGCGTTCGGAAAACGCACACAAAAAAACTCCCTTGTGTCAACACCATCTCTTTCCAGCTCCGTCACCTGGAGGCTGATCCCTATGGCAGATACCTAATCCTAGATGCCCTCTTTGACAATATACCATATGTTATAGCCAACATATATGCTTCTACTTCTCATCAAAAACAATAATGAATAATCCCATTACCTCATTACCCAAAGGAACGCATAATTTTATGCCGAGATTTTAATGACCGGATTGATACCACTCTTGACTCCTCTAACCAGCGCAGACAAAGATCCACGGCCCTTTCCACACTCACACAACTGGAATATCTTTATGATTTCCGGCGGTGTTTACATGGGACAGAGAGTGACTATACCTTCTACTCTGCCGCACAAAATTCATACTCCAGAATTGACCTTTTCCTGTCACACAAAAGTATCCTGCAAACCATATCCCATGCAAATATAGGCTTAATTACATGGTCAGACTACGCACCGGTTATGATGAACATTTCGATCAACTGGTCCATTAAACTGTCCACCATCTGGCGCATAAACACCTCACTTTTATCCCAACCTCAGTGTCAGGAAAAGATCAAGCAGGAGTTGGAGACCTACTTTGTGTGCAAAATGAACTCTGTATCAAATAACGTACTGCATTGGAAACGTGTACGAGAAATACAATATAATCCTTGATCAGATACGCAAATTAGAAAAGACGAACAAATCCTCCCCTAATGATGCAGATGCCACCTGCTTACGTACACTCAATCACCTTGAGGCGATTAAGTTCGCATTTGTTGCGCTATACAAGTTACTCACTCAGAGAGTTTTGCTCCTTCCAATATGCCTCCTTTGATCACCACATCAAACGACAAAGTCACATGATATACTTCTGGCAATAGACCAGGCGTTCTCCAAGCCAGACAAATTAAATGTAAAGCCGTCGCCTCCAAAATCCCATACATGCAAACAGCCCAGGGCAGTAGAGTCAGTGATCCTGTAGACATTGCTAACTGCTTTTGAGATTTCTACACATCCCTATACAACCAAAATACCTCCACATATACCACTAATCCAGAAACCTCCCACATCTCCCAGTTACACCCGATCAATGAGCAGATCTTAACGCCTCATTCTCTGCACCAGAAATCTTAAAAAATCCTGTCACTACCCTTACATAAAGTCCCAGGAGCTGATGGCTTTTGTAATGAGTACTTTAAAACATATGCAGACACACCAACACCACACCTCTGTACTTCCTGTCATCACATTATGCAGACAGGCGACATCCCAAAAGAATCCTTAGAGGTCCTCATTGTCACGATTCCCAAACCCGGTAAATCTGATGACAACCCAGCCAATTATAGGGCTATATCACTCCTAAACCCTGATCTTAAAATCTATGCAAAGATCCTAGCCTCCCGTATATCACATCACATCCCTTTACTAATACATGCAGACCAGGTCAAATTTATTCCAAGGCGCCAAGCATCTGATGGCTCTAGGAGAATCTTAGACCTCATACAATGGGTGGAATTCCACAAAACACCTTCTCTGCTCCTCTCTTTGGATGCAGAGAAGGCGTTTGACAGAGTCCATTGGTCCTACCTTAACTCAATCCTCCAAAAATGTGGATTTGCAGGCAACACCAACACTGCTATACTAGCTTTGTATTCACACCCATCAGCGAGGGTTTGAAGGTCTGGTATGACCTCTGACCCTTTCATGAATTCCAATGGAGCAAGACAGGACCCTCTTCCCATTAATATTTGCTCTAGTGATGGCACCCCATCGCAGCAGCCATAAGAGCCCACCCGATGATCTCAGGATTACAAATCGGAGACAATACTCACAAATTACAACTCTGAGCCTCAATGCTTACTTACCCATGGATATAGTTAACTGTTCCCTCCTGCAACATCCTCCATACAAATTATGATGCACTTATTAAAGCAGAGTTCCACCCATTTTTGAGAGGTGGTCTTAAGTGAAAGACCACCTCTCCACCCATTGTGTTTGGATATTGAATATTTAGATTTTTTTTTTACAATAGTACCTTTTATAGAAGTACAAGTGGCTCAGGGTGTCACGTCCTCTTCTTTTGTGAGCACCCCTATTGACTTCTAGGACCTGTGTGTGTCCCAGAAGACAAGCTGGCCATTCACAAAGTACTACGGGACTCGCGCATTCGCAGTCAGAAACTGGCAGTGAAGCCGCAAGGCTCCACTGCTGGTTTTCCTTAGTTGGAATGGCGGTGCCTACACCCGATCTGATGAATGGATCGGCCTGGGGGACTGACATTGTGGGCTCCCTGGACAGGTAAGTGTCCTTATTAAAAGTCAGCAGCTCCAGTGTTTGTAGCTGCTGACGTAAAAAAAAAATTGCGGCTGGAACAAGAAACTGCAGGATATCGGCACCTCCTTCCGAACCACCCGGGCTTCCTAGGCTGGGAAGATAGCACTATCCAAAATGTTCCTCTTGCCTCACCTGCTATATATGTTCCGAACTCTCCCAGTACCGCTACTCTCTTCTCAACTGGAGCGCAAATAGAAGAGTACCCCCACCAAATCTCTGCTAGCAGCCATATGGCTACAACATCGACTGACGCCATCTTTCTTAAGCACAGTAAACGCAACCCTCAAAGTCTGGAGTTCAATTCATCGCCAAAATAACGGTCTCTCGGAAAAAGCAATGGAATCTCTCCCTCTGGCTGCGCTGGAAATAATATGGTCTGATGTGTCCCTAGCCTCCTGGATAACAGTGGGCATTACCACAATTGGAAACATTCTACATGAAGGGAAGCTTCCAACACCTACATGAAGATTACAACATTCCCAATAAGGACTTCTTCAAGTACCTAAGAGTGTGACATGCTCTGTCCTCTCTCACAAAATAAGATCAACCTATCATGATGGGTCCATGGTACGTGTCTGGTGGTCCTGCCCTCTGCTCCTTCCCTTCTGGCAATCTGTTCAAACACTCATCACCAACATCACCGGCAACTCTACAAAAATCACACCCAACTGGCATTGCTAGGCTTGGGAATGGGAACATGGGATTCTTCTCATCATGTCATCCTTACTCACATCCTAATTGCAGCTAGACTTTCCATAACAAGTGGAATATCATATGGTCACCTTCTTCTCAACTAGTCTCCCAACTCCTATCTACAGATGGAACTTATGTTTGCCAAAGCAAACCTGACCCTACCTAAATTCCAGAGTGAATGGGCCCCATGGCTCAATTACTTCAATATTAACACCACCGCCTTACTTTGTTGATTACACAGTACTGCTCTATGTTGTACCTGATGATGTCTATCCTATTTGCTGAACACAACCCTCTTTTTCTGCCGAATCCCCAAGTATAAAGTTGTCCACTACCTCATCATAACACCCCCCCCCCCCCATTTACCTGGATCTGAAATCTGTACTCCATAACATAATGTCATAAGAATTCTGCTTTGATATATTTGTATTCACAAACGTTTTCTTGATTGTCATATTGTATATTGCATCATCTATGCCTTACGATGCACTCATAAGTGAAAATTTGTAAAATTTGCAATACTTTAATAAAAAAAACATGCTGTGTATAAATCAGAACTACCAATAATTGTCACTCATCTACCTGATGATGGTGGGGGATGGTGTGACCTTCCTGTGTGGAATCCCGGGAATACAGAGGACGGGGACATCTCTCTGGTGGGTTTCTGTAGCTGGATGACTCCACCATGGTGTCCTGGTACAGATCTTTCTGTTCTTTTAGAGACTCTGACTCCTCCATCACCCCATCCTCATCATCCTCCTCTTTTATCTCTTCTTTAACCTCAACTTTAGGATCTCTCAGGTTTCCACTCTGAATATAGAATAAAAATGACATCAATGGTAACAATGCAGATAATGTACAGATCCTAATGATACTATCAGTGATTGTTCCTCATCTACCTGATGATGGTGGGGGATGGTGTGACCTTCCTGTGTGGAATCCCGGGAATACAGAGGACGGGGACATCTCTCTGGTGGGTTCCCATTACTGGATCCATCTGTAGGAAACACACACACTGACTGAATACATTGTTTCTATGTGTTTATCAGATGATGGGAGATCTAGGTGGAGCCTCCGTACTGCTCTCTCCTTTACAATAAAGTCTCCTCTTACCCGGTGATGTGAGGGGCGGCTGATTGTCCATCATGACGTCCTTGTAGAGATCCTTGTGTCCTTCTAAATACTCCCCCTCCTCCATGGAGAAATAGACAGTGACATCCTGACACCTTATAGGAACCTGACACACACAATGATACAGTCACCATCCAGACACACCCCTTGTCTGTTACTGGATAATGTCCCAGAATTCCCGGCACCGCTCACCTCTCCTCCATCATCTCTCTGGTGACTTCTAGAATCTTCTTTGTATTTCTCTATTCTATCAGGGAGGGAGGTGGAGGCAATGTGATGGTCATATGATCTCCAGTAAATGTGTATATAGACTGCGCTGCCAAAAATATAAATAAAGATTATTAAACAGTTCGCCACATGTAAAGAATAAAGAAATGAATGACACCAGAAAACACAACTAATGTCCAATGTATCAAAAATACCCCTTCAAATATTAGTTGCTTAAAAAACAAGAGGTAGGTGATCAGGTGCTGTGCCATTAGTAAGAGATAAACACGTGACCACTTCCAGGTGACCCCACATGGATGACACTCACCACAATGGATGGACCTTCTATTACTAGATAGGTCTCACTGTGCATTTTGGTTGGACCCGCTGTGTATCTTGTCACCAACTTGTCCATTCACATGTACCTGGATGTGATTTCTTGCAATGCCATACACTGCCACACCCCCCACTAATAGAAGTGGTATAATCCATTTCGTATAGACAAAGGCTCTCCAAACCCTTTGCTTGCCTTTATCTGGCCATTGGGGCACTATTTCATCCACTGACACTAACAATGGGGTACTTTATATCCAACTGACACCAACAACAGGGCACCATTCCTTCTATTGATATCAACAATGGGGCACTATTCACTGCATTCATATGAACGATGGGGCACAGTTCCTCCCATCGACATCAATGATGGGGCATTGTTTACTTCCACTTAGGGTGACCACATTTCCAAACTGCCATTCAGGGACACCCCCCCCCCCCCCCATTTTTTTGCAGATTTTTGGGGCAGGGGCGTATGAAATCAGCGGGCCCATGTGCGAGATCAAAAGTGGGCCCTAGGCATCAAGAAAAACAACTGAGTGGTCGGGGGGGGGGGGGGGGCACAGAGTAGTCAGAGGGGCAGTGGGATGGATAGAGGCACACCTCCCAACTTTCTGAGATGGGAATGAAGGACACCTATTAGCAAAAATATGTAGGAGAATTATAAACAAAGAAAAACTGGTTAAACCCACAGGTGCTTTTTTACCACTACTATTCTTTTATATTGGCTCCTTGAGGGACAAACATGGAGGAAAGAGGAACAGAGGGGCAGAGGGACAATGCTCTAAATGAGGGACAGTTCCTCCAAATCAGGAACAGCACAGGGGGGGGGGACTGAAGAACAGCACAGGAGGGGGGACTGAAGAACAGCACAGGTGGGACCAGAGGACAGCACAGGAGGGGGGGGACTGAAGAACAGCACAGGTGGGACCAGAGGACAGCACAGGAGGGGGGGGGACTGAAGAACAGCACAGGTGGGACCAGAGGACAGCACAGGAGGGGGGACTGAAGAACAGCACAGGTGGGACCAGAGGACTGCACAGGTGGGACCAGAGGACAGCACAGGAGGGGGGGGGGGCTGAAGAACAACACAGGAGGGGGGACTGAAGAACAGCACAGGTGGGACCAGAGGACAGCACAGGAGGGGGGACTGAAGAACAGCACAGGTGGGACCAGAGGACTGCACAGGTGGGACCAGAGGACAGCACAGGAGGGGGGGGGCTGAAGAACAACACAGGAGGGGGGACTGAAGAACAGCACAGGTGGGACCAGAGGACAGCACAGGAGGGGGGGACTGAAGAACAGCACAGGTGGGACCAGAGGACAGCACAGGGTGGGGGGACTGACGAGCAGCACAGGGTGGGACCAGAGGACAGCACAGGAGGGGGGGACTGACGAACAGCACAGGGTGGGACCAGAGGACAGCACAGGAGGGGGGGACTGAAGAACAGCACAGGTGGGACCAGAGGACAGCACAGGAGGGGGGGACTGAAGAACAGCACAGGGTGGGACCAGAGGACAGCACAGGAGGGGGGGGACTGATGAACTGCACGGGGTGGGGGACTGAAGAACAGCACAGGTGGGGGACTGGAGAACAGCACAGGTGGGGGACTGGAGAACAGCACAGGTGGGGGACTGAAGAACAGCACACGTGGGACCAGAGGACTGCACAGGCGGGGGGGACTGAAGAACAGCACAGGTGGGACCAGAGGACAGCACAGGAGGGGGGGACTGAAGAACAGCACAGGTGGGACCAGAGGACTGCACAGGTGGGACCAGAGGACAGCACAGGAGGGGGGGGGCTGAAGAACAACACAGGAGGGGGGACTGAAGAACAGCACAGGTGGGACCAGAGGACAGCACAGGAGGGGGGGACTGACGAGCAGCACAGGGTGGGACCAGAGGACAGCACAGGAGGGGGGGGGACTGATGAACTGCACGGGGTGGGGGACTGAAGAACAGCACAGGTGGGGGACTGGAGAACAGCACAGGTGGGGGACTGGAGAACAGCACAGGTGGGGGACTGGAGAACAGCACAGGTGGGGGACTGAAGAACAGCACACGTGGGACCAGAGGACTGCACAGGCGGGGGGGACTGAAGAACAGCACAGGTGGGACCAGAGGACAGCACAGGAGGGGGGGACTGAAGAACAGCACAGGTGGGACCAGAGGACTGCACAGGTGGGACCAGAGGACAGCACAGGAGGGGGGGGGGCTGAAGAACAACACAGGAGGGGGGACTGAAGAACAGCACAGGTGGGACCAGAGGACAGCACAGGAGGGGGGGACTGACGAGCAGCACAGGGTGGGACCAGAGGACAGCACAGGAGGGGGGGACTGACGAGCAGCACAGGGTGGGACCAGAGGACAGCACAGGAGGGGGGGGACTGACGAACAGCACAGGGTGGGACCAGAGAACAGCACAGGAGGGGGGGGACTGACGAACAGCACAGGGTGGGACCAGAGGACAGCACAGGAGGGGGGGACTGACGAACAGCACAGGGTGGGACCAGAGGACAGCACAGGAGGGGGGGACTGACGAACAGCACAGGGTGGGACCAGAGGACAGCACAGGAGGGGGGGACTGAAGAACAGCACAGGAGGGGGGACTGAAGAACAGCACAGGAGGGGGGACTGACGAACAGCACAGGGTGGGACCAGAGGACAGCACAGGAGGGGGGGGACTAAAGAACAGCACAGGTGGGACCAGAGGACAGCACAGGAGGGGGAGACTGAAGAACATGTAATTCTCCCTGCTTGTTTTAGAGATATTGTGTGTGTTAGAGGTAAAAAGGGTTCATGTGTTACAGGCTGATTGATATGTTAATGACCTTTCCTCAGCCAGCTCCCTAGTTCAAATGGTAATTGATTTATTGTGTGTGGGAAGGAGACCGGCCTTACTGTTTACAATGATTAGATAAGTGGCTCATGTTAATTATTCTGATTGCTTCATTGTGGTCAGGCTGATACACCTAGTAATTAACTCCACTGATGTCCTTATCTAAAGAAAATGTGTTTTCAGGTCGGCTCCGAATTGTCTGGCTATATTCTGTATGAGAACTCCAGAGTGGGTGAAAAGGGGGTGGAGCTCCCATTGTTCCTTGATTAAGGATTTAGCTTGTAAAACTGTATTTATAACCAGCAGCAAGCTGCCAATAAATCAGTCTTGGTTCCAGCCTTCAGTCTTGACTCATGTATGGATGATCCTGTGATGTTCTTGTATGGAGAGGAGGGAATGCTTGACGGGGATATCATACCGATACCGTCACAAATTGGATGGCAGCAGCGGGATCTTCCCTTCTACTCTCCCTTACACCAGGATTCCAAGCAGACACTGGGAACAGTGAATGGAAGGCTGCTACACCCTGCTTAAAAGAAATACACTGAAAGAACTACTGGAAGTTCGTGGAAGGATTGCTAGCAACAAAACCAAGCGGGTCATCATAGCAGAATCAATGGAGATAGACCAGGAGGACGTGATTGCAGTAACGCCAGCAGTACAAGAGATGGAGACACCAGTGATTCAGGAGGAGTCACCAACCAACAAGCTAATGAGAGAGAAGCTAGCGTGGTTCGGCCCGAGCCCAACGCCGGATGTGGTGCTGAAAGTGATGGACCTGTTAGCGGAGGAAACTAAACAAATAAGAGACGCAGAGCTACAGTTAAAACTGGCAGCAGTCCGACAAGCAGCCGCACATTCTCCAAACAGTGAGTACAGCACAGCAGACGCAAGGAAGATTCCGTTTAGCGCTTTTAAAGCTTTTGATGAAAAGGACTGTGAGATTGATAACTACCTGGCAGACTTTGAGCGACAATGTAACCTGCACCGAATAGCTAGAAGAGAGTGGGTTGCAATATTGTCAGGCAAACTGTCAGGCAAAGCTTCTGATGCTTTCCGGACCGTGCCAGATCAGGATATCCATAGCTACGCCCGGGTTAAAGAAGTGCTCCTGGCTCGTTATGCAGTAACCCCAGAGTCCCACCGACAGAAGTTCAGGGACTCACGCAAAACCACGAAAGACTCTTACGCGGAATGGGCATGCCAGTTGTCCCTGTCGGCCTCTAACTGGGTTAACAGCAGCCAGGCCACCACCGCAGAGGACATTTTGCAACTAATGCTCCTGGAGCAATTTTACAATCACATCCAGACAGATGTCAAAGATTGGGTGAGAGATCGCAGGCCCATGACTCTACCAGAGGCCGCGAAGTTGGCGGATGAATATGCGGATACTCGCAAGACAAACCAGGTCCCACCACGGGTACAACCTCCACGACCAACGGCGCCCTCACACCCACCAGCCGCTAGATACCAACCTCCTAACAGACCGGTGACATCTAGCCCTCGCTATCCACGCCAGGAGGACAACGAACAACGCTGCTTCCGGTGCAAACAGTTGGGTCACTTCAAGCAGAATTGCCCCCTGAATGACAACACCAGATCAAATTGGTCTCAACCTGGGTACCGCCCACCAGCAGCAGCCCATTGTGTAGACTCGGCTTGGGATCCCCAGGAGCTGGGTCGGGAAGAACCATTGGGCACCCCTTACGAAGCCCTCATGGTACAATCTGTTATTACGGACAACAGGGAACACCATTGTCAGCTGGTCATGGGCGACAGCCATGAGCCGGAGGGGCCCTGGAGGGAGCTGGGCAGAAAGAGGCACCGCCAGCTACCCTCCAAGAAGAAGAGGTCCTGGAAGTCATATAACCAGCGGACCTGGGAGGAGAAGAAGCGACTGGAGGAGAGGGAGTCGCAGCGGGCGTCCCAGATGCGGGCCGAGATGTTCGCCAAGGGCCCACCGGTGGCCCCTTACACCACCACCCAGTTCCTGATGATGACGGACCACGTGGAGAGCCTGCAGGACATGAGCAAGCAGGAGCTGATCCGTGAGTACATAGAGCTGGAGGAGTGCATAAGCCGCATGGAGGAGGAGAACAACCACCTGAGGTCACAGCAGGCTGACCCCCCCAGGCTCCATGAACTGGAGATGGAGCTGGAGAAGCTCAAAGAGGAGAACCGGTGGCTGCGGAGGGAGCAGAGGGTGGCTGACCCTATGGGGCACTGATCCCCCCCCCCCGGAACTCTGAGCACCAGTGCTACAGCATTTCAACTAATATAACTTTTTCTTTTTATGAATCTCCTGTGATTGTCACTTCAGAGCCATAACCTGCCCCTCCCATAGCGGGACACCTAGATGGCGGCGCACAGACCCATTCGCCATCTTCACACTGACTTCTGGTGACTCTGCAGATCGCACAAAGACTTGGGGACTGACCGGCGTGTGATCTGACGACCCGGTGACATACCTGAGTCGGAAGGAGTTGCCAAGGGAAGTCAGTCACGCCAAACGGAGTTAACCTCGGACTAAAAGCTCTGAACCCGTCAACCCTACTGGACCAGGGAAGGTCCAACCGGGTTTGCCGGAGCAGGGAGAAAAAGGGGGGGCCATTGCGAAGCATGTAATTCTCCCTGCTTGTTTTAGATATATTGTGTGTGTTAGAGGTAAAAAGGGTTCATGTGTTACAGGCTGATTGATATGTTAATGACCCTTCCTCAGCCAGCTCCCTAGTTCAAATGGTAATTGATTTATTGTGTGTGGGAAGGAGACCGGCCTTACTGTTTACAATGATTAGATAAGTGGCTCATGTTAATTATTCTGATTGCTTCATTGTGGTCAGGCTGTTACACCTAGTAATTAACTCGACTGATGTCCTTATCTAAAGAAAATGTGTATTCAGGTCGGCTCCGAATTGTCTGGCTATATTCTGTATGAGAACTCCAGAGTGGGTGAAAAGGGGGTGGAGCTCCCATTGTTCCTTGATTAAGGATTTAGTTTGTAAAACTGTATTTATAACCAGCAGCAAGCTGCCAATAAATCAGTCTTGGTTCCAGCCTTCAGTCTTGACTCATGTATGGATGATCCTGTGATGTTCTTGTATGGAGAGGAGGGAATGCTTGACGGGGATATCATACCGATACCGTCACAGGGGGGACTGAAGAACAGCACAGGTGGGACCAGAGGACTGCACAGGTGGGACCAGAGGACAGCACAGGAGGGGGGGGGCTGAAGAACAACACAGGAGGGGGGACTGAAGAACAGCACAGGTGGGACCAGAGGACAGCACAGGAGGGGGGGACTGACGAGCAGCACAGGGTGGGACCAGAGGACAGCACAGGAGGGGGGGGGACTGACGAACAGCACAGGAGGGGGAGACTGAAGAACAGCACAGGAGGGGGGGACTGACGAACAGCACAGGGTGGGACCAGAGGACAGCACAGGAGGGGGGGACTGAAGAACAGCACAGGAGGGGGGACTGAAGAACAGCACAGGAGGGGGGACTGACGAACAGCACAGGGTGGGACCAGAGGACAGCACAGGAGGGGGGGGACTAAAGAACAGCACAGGTGGGACCAGAGGACAGCACAGGAGGGGGAGACTGAAGAACAGCACAGGAGGGGGGGACTGAAGAACAGCACAGGTGGGACCAGAGGACAGCACAGGAGGGGGGACTGAAGAACAGCACAGGTGGGACCAGAGGACAGCACAGGAGGGGGGGACTGACGAGCAGCACAGGGTGGGACCAGAGGACAGCACAGGAGGGGGGGACTGACGAGCAGCACAGGGTGGGACCAGAGGACAGCACAGGAGGGGGGGACTGACGAACAGCACAGGGTGGGACCAGAGGACAGCACAGGAGGGGGGGACTGACGAACAGCACAGGGTGGGACCAGAGGACAGCACAGGAGGGGGGGACTGAAGAACAGCACAGGAGGGGGGACTGAAGAACAGCACAGGAGGGGGGACTGACGAACAGCACAGGGTGGGACCAGAGGACAGCACAGGAGGGGGGGGGGACTAAAGAACAGCACAGGTGGGACCAGAGGACAGCACAGGAGGGGGGACTGAAGAACAACACAGGTGGGACCAGAGGACAGCACAGGAGGGGGGGGGCTGAAGAACAGCACATGTGGGAACAGAGGACAGCAGGGGGTTGGAGAATGGGGGGTGGGGTGGGCGAGAGCAGAGAAGTTACTGGGGAAGATCAGCCAGGAGAGTGTTGAGAGACCTGTGGGCAGCAGAAGGAAACTGGATAGGAGGGGCGGCATATAGAGAAACTGATGCCCTCCATGTTCTTCTTTTCCTCCTTTACCTCCTGCAGGCATTCAGTGGCTGCAAGAAGAACATGGGGGGCATCAGTTCCTCTATATGCCACCCCTCCTATCCAGGTTTAGAGGGAAGCTGCATGGACCCCCTGGAGTATGAGGCTGGGTTGCAATGGCGCCCCCTGTAGTTACACCGCTGCAGTGGAGTAACTAAAACATTTCTGGCAGTTTGAAGGAGCAATGAATGGAATGCTGGCAGGATTCTGAGGTTGTGATAGTCGCTGATGAGCCACTACTGAGAGGATTGCTTGGTATACAGAGGGGGTAACAAGACTAGTAGGTGAAAAGGTGTCAGAACATGAAAGGCTGAGGGTGAAGGAGGAGGGGGGGGCAGTGAGAGGCAAACAAGTAGTGGGAGAGAAGAGACATTGAGCAGCCGGACAGGACTGGGTGTGAGGAGTTATCATGTGTGCAGGAAACATCTTCAGCTCTGAGGGGTTCATGCTGGCACCTGTAGTTCTTCACTTTGGGGGGGGGGGTGGGTCACATCCCCAAAAGTGAAGTATTACAAGTCCCAGCATGAACCCTGCCCTGATATCTAAGGATGTTTCCTCCTTCCATCCAGGGTGTCATGTGTCCTCTCCTGCCGACCCTTATCTGCTTACTCAGCCTGGAGCAAGCCTCTGTGTGTACTGTGCAGACACACACTCCAGCTTCTTACTGGACTCTGACTGCTGGGGAGAGCTGACAGGATTATAACACTGATGGATCTTCAATGCTGGTCAGTGCTTTGTATGTTACTTGCCTTAGTTGTACACTGCAGTCTGTCTCAGAGTCTGATGTTTCTTCTGTCTGCCGGCTGGAACATACACAAGGAGGTGGGTGGAGCTGAACAGAAGGCGCGGAGGAGGAAGTTAAACTCTCCTCAGCTATGATAGGTCTCTGCCTCTCTCCTGCTCTGACGTCACTGGTTGCTACACGCCAAGCGGGAGGCAGGTAGCAACCAGTTTGGGCACTGAGCCAGCGGTGGTGAATAGGGGTCTCACTCTCTGTCAGCTAGGGGTCCACCACAGGCTGAGACAGAGAGGATGTATGCAAAGGCTATTTTAGGGGGCATTAGATCTGCCCAGGCCAATTCCGGGACTCTGTATTGTCCCGTAATGAGGGTGTCCGGGACACGGGACACAAGCATTAATTAAGGGACAATCCCGGGCAATCCGGGACACGTAGTCACCCTACTTCCACTGGACATTTTCTACTCCCACTGGTCCCTCTAAAGTCTAAACTGGCCCTTTGTTTAGAAAGTTTGGAGACCCCTGATATAGACTGATGAGGTGAGAAGGTGATTGGTGGGAAAGGTGACACATCTCCAAAATGGAGAGTGATCCGGCCCTGTAAGTGGGAAAATGTTCTGCCCCTGAAGGGGTTAATCTAGGTCTCCACACTATATATGTGTGTATTATCATCTGCTGGAGATAAAAGACATCGCAGTGACTATGGAGGAAGAGGACGGACATGACGGGGTTACTGGGTGTAAATAGAAAATAAGATCTTATTACCTCCTCTGCCGCCTCTTCCAGCAATGTCTTCTCTCTACTTCCTCCCGACTTACCTCTCACCCGGAACTTCCTGTGTGTGCCTGACATCACTTCCTGTCTATCTTCCTGATAGAAGTGAGATCGCCATCTTGTGGAGCTCAGAGGAACTGCAGTCCTGAGAAATATATTGAAGTGGCCTTGTGCTGTGTGTGTATGTACTGTATATCCTTATAGATGGGTCATCTCCACTCCCACCAAGGGGGAGAGAAATATATTACTGACTAGTCCAGCCTTTCTCAGCCAGGGATCCTCCAAAGGTTTTTAGGGGTTCCCTGTGAATTGATCAATTTCTGTCTTTCAGTAACAACAATTTCATGATAATGTAAAAATGTCCTTCTTTCACTGATCACTGATATGAGGGGATCCTTCTCCCATCGGTCACCAATAAGGGACCAATAAACAGATCACTTGTTTGGTTTTGTTTGGGTTTGGAGTGAATTTGCCCTGTTTGGGGTGAGATAACGGCGGCACTGATTGGCTATTCAGCCAAGATGAACCTTCAGTTGCAGTATGACTACCAATGCTAAATGTGGCAGCTTCCCACCTCAGTGAGTGCAGATTTTATTTTTTTATTTTATTAAAAGGCATTACATGATGTGGGATTCTCCTTTCTCTCCTCCCTGAGTGTGTATGAAGAGGCGGAGCCCTGAGTGTGTATGAAGAGGCGGAGCCCTGAGTGTGTATGAAGAGGCGGAGCCCTGAGTGTGTATGAAGAGGCGGAGCTCCTGAGTGTGTATGAAGAGGCGGAGCTCCTGAGTGTGTATGAAGAGGCGGAGCCCTGAGTGTGTATGAAGAGATGGAGCTCCTGAGTGTGTATGAAGAGGCGGAGCCCTGAGTGTGTATGAAGAGGCGGAGCTCCTGAGTGTGTATGAAGAGGCGGAGCTCCTGAGTGTGTATGAAGAGGCGGAGCTCCTGAGTGTGTATGAAGAGGCGGAGCCCTGAGTGTGTATGAAGAGGCGGAGCTCTGAGTGTGTATGAAGAGGCGGAAGCTCTGAGTGTGTATGAAGAGGCGGAGCCCTGAGTGTGTATGAAGAGGCGGAGCCCTGAGTGTGTATGAAGAGGCGGAGCTCTGAGTGTGTATGAAGAGGCGGAGCCCTGAGTGTGTATGAAGAGGCGGAGCCCTGAGTGTGTATGAAGAGGCGGAGCCCTGAGTGTGTATGAAGAGGCGGAGCCCTGAGTGTGTATGAAGAGGCGGAGCTCCTGAGTGTGTATGAAGAGGCGGAGCTCCTGAGTGTGTATGAAGAGGCGGAGCTCCTGAGTGTGTATGAAGAGGCGGAGCTCCTGAGTGTGTATGAAGAGGCGGAGCTCCTGAGTGTATGAAGAGGCGGAGCTCCTGAGTGTGTATGAAGAGGCGGAGCTCCTGAGTGTGTATGAAGAGGTGGAGTCCTGAGTGTGTATGAAGAGGCGGAGCTCCTGAGTGTGTATGAAGAGGCGGAGCTCCTGAGTGTGTATGAAGAGGCGGAGCTCTGAGTGTGTATGAAGAGGCGGAGCTCTGAGTGTGTATGAAGAGGTGGACCTCCTGAGTGTGTATGAAGAGGCGGAGCCCCTGAGTGTGTATGAAGAGGCGGAGCCCTGAATGTGTATGAAGAGGCGGAGCTCCTGAGTGTGTATAAAGAGACGGAGCTCCTGAGTGTGTATGAAGAGGCGGAGCCCTGAGTGTGTATGAAGAGGCGGAGCTCCTGAGTGTGTATGAAGAGGCGGAGCTCCTGCTGGAACAGCGGTCGGAGGAGGAAGCCGAGTCTAGGAGGGAACTGACAGAAACCGCAGCAGACTTGCAGGAGTGAGCGAGGAGGATCCATCGGAGGTGAGGAGAGTGTGAAGGATGTTGGTGACTCTGGTAGATGAAAAGCTGGGAGTCATATTGCTCTGGTGAGTGGGGAAGCACTACTAAGGGGCGCCCTCACCATCACGTGTGTAAGAGGAGGAAGAAGGTGTGGCTACACTACAGCTGGCACATTTTGGAGCACCGAGAACTTTCACATCTTATCAACTTTTCATTGATTTGTGGATTTTTTTAGAAAAATAAGTTAATTGAAGTAGATGTAAAGAGGAAGCAGTGGACTTGCAGAGAACACTATATTAAGTACAACATATTGTATGATTACATGAATTTACACAGATTTTTAGTTTATTTATTATAGCAGCAAATATTATAAGATTAAAGAAGTAGGTGTAAAGAGGAAGCAGTGGATCTGCAGGGAACATCATCCTGAGCACAAAGCTCTTTATGTTGTCTATGAATTTGCACATGGATCAGATTACTTCATTTATTGATAAACACCATAAGATAAAAGAAGTAGGTGTAAAGTGGAAGCAGTAGATCTGCAGAGAATATTATTGGGGCCCCTAGCACTTTATATATGAATGTCTCCACATATTTTAGTGTATGTGTGATAATTGATGGGCGGCACACACAATAGGACAGCGCTGTGACACATAATGATCTTCTAGGTGATAAAGGGAAGACTTACCTTTGTTACAGCAGCAGTCCGGTAGAAGTTATTTCTGGAGGTATTTGAGTTGTTACACATAGCGCAGGTTTTTTCTATTTATATTGGGGACATAATTGCCCAAATCTGGGGATCAGGAGCCATTTCCACCCTTTACTCTCGGCTGGGGTTCTTTGTATCCATATAACAGATGTTCTACATGACTAAATCTCACATCAATTTTACTGCAAAATCAAAGGGGCCAAAATGTCTCCTCCCCTCCCCCCCCCAGTAATATATTTCTATCCCCCTTGGTGGGAGTGGAGATGACCCATCTATAAGGATATACAGTACATACACACACAGCACAAGGCCGTGTTCACACTACGAGATGTTTCGCAGGGCTGCAGTACCCCTGAGCTCCACAAGGTGGTGATCTCACCTCTACACAGGACGTCTCTATGGAAGACAGGAAGTGATGTCAGGTACAGACAGGAAGTTCCGGGTGAGAGGTGAGTCGGGAGGAATTAGAGAGAAGACATTGCTGGAACTGGCAGCAGAGGAGGTAATAAGATCTTATCTTCTATTTACACCCAGTAACCCCGTCATGTCCGTCCTCTTCCTCCATAGTCACTGTGACGTCTTTTATCTCCAGCAGATGATGATACACACATATATAGTGTGGAGACCTAGATTAACCCCTTCAGGATCGGAACATTCCCCCACTTGTGGGGCCGGAACATTCTCCTCATTTTGGAGACGTGTCACCTTTCCCACCAATCACCTTCTCACCTCATCAGTCTATACCAGTGTTGGCGAACCTCGACACTCCAGATGTTTTTGAACTACATTTCCCATGATGCTACACTACACTGCAGAGTACATGAGCATCATGGGAAATGTAGTTCCAAAACATCTGGGGTGCCAAGGTTCGCCATCACTGGTCTATACTAACAGTTATATGACGTTTATTGGGGGTGGGGGGTATGTATGGAGGATTGGAATGTGTATGTCTTTATTTTATAAGATTCAAAGAGGAAGAGGGAAAAATATAATTTGTAGTGAATGTCCTGAAAACAAATGTCTCCATAACGATCCCAGTCTCAGATCTTCATCCTAAAATGTGATCAGTAAAGTCTCCGGAGTAGACGGAGATCACAGGAATATGATGTGTCCTGGCAAAGCCTAAAGACAACGTTCATCTATTATTTAGGAGAGGTGTGACGCACCCGGGAGAAATGACTCTGTGTACAGATACCTCACAGAGCGCCCCTCACAGCTCCTTCTACCTATATCCCTCCAATCAGAGAATCCTATGACATCACACTGACCTCATAGCTCCTCCTCTCAATGTCCCTCCAACCAGAGTCAGAGAATCCTATGACAGCACACTGGCCTCACAACTCCTCCTCTCAATGTCCCTCCAATCCAAGTCAGAGAATCTTATGACATCACACTGGCCGCACAGCTCCTCCTCCCAAGTCAGAGAATCCTATGACCTCACAGCTCCTCTTCTCAATGTCCTTCCATCCAGAGTCAGAGAATCCTATGACATCACACTGGCCTCGCAACTCCTCCTCTCAATGTCCCTCCAACCAGAGTCAGAGAATCTTATGACATCACACTGACCTCACAGCTCCTTCTCCCAATGTCCCTCCAACCAGAGTCAGAGAATCTTATGACATCACACTGGCCTCACAGCTCCTCCTCTCAATGTCCCTCCAATCCAAGTCAGAGAATCTTATGACATCACAATGGCCGCACAGCTCCTCCTCCCAAGTCAGAGAATCCTATGACCTCACAGCTCCTCTTCTCAATGTCCTTCCATCCAGAGTCAGAGAATCCTATGACATCACACTGACCTCACAGCTCCTCCTCCCAATTTCTCTCCTTCCAGAATCAGAGAATCCTATGACATCCCACTGACCTCACAGCCCCTCCTCCCAATGACCTCCATCCAGAATCAGAGAATCCTATGACATCACACTGACCTCACAGCCCCTCCTCCCAATGTCCCTCCATCCAGAATCAGAGAATCCTATGACCTCACAGCCCCTCCTCCTCTCAATGTCCCTCTCACAAGCAAAAGCAAGATTGTTGGTCCCAGAATTCCTTGCAATAAGCTTTTAGCCTACAGAGTGGGGGGCCTGTCTGGGTAAATGATATCCCAGTGGGGTTTTGATAAAAAAAGGAGACCTGAATGGTGAGGTGAGGAGGATTCTGGGAATGTCATTTGATTTTACTATATGTGTTCAAATCTAGAGTTTTCCTCCTGTGAAGTCTGGAGATCCTATGATAATCACATTGCCTCCACCTCCCTCCCTGATAGAATAGAGAAATACAAAGAAGATTCTAGAAGTCACCAGAGAGATCATCAAACTGTTGACAGGAGACATGAGCGGTGTCGGGAAGGACGTCATGATGGACAATCAGCCGCCCCTCACATCACCGGGTAAGAGGAGACTTTATTGTAAGGAGAGAGCAGTACGGAGGCTCCACCTAGATCCCCCATCATCTGATAAACACATAGAAACAATGTATTCAGTCAGTGTGTGTGTTTCCTACAGATGGATCCAGTAATGGGAACCCACCAGAGAGATGTCCCCGTCCTCTGTATTCCCGGGATTCCACACAGGAAGGTCACACCATCCCCCACCATCATCAGGTAGATGAGTGACAATTATTGGTAGATCTGACTTATACACAGCATGTTTGTTACAATGAATTTTTTATTCTATATTCAGAGTGGAAACCTCAGGGATGATAATATTGATGTTAAAGAAGAGTATAAAGAGGAGGATGAGGAGTATGGAGTGATGGAGGAGTTTTCAGAAGGACACAAGGATATGATGGAGCCACCTAATACCAGGAACCCACCAGAGAGATGTCCCCGTCCTCTGTATTCCCGGGACTCCACACAGGAAGGTCACACCATCCCTCCTTATTTAAAGGTTGGTAGGACGGAACATCTAGACATGGACTTGTGGGGGGATGTGTGGATTTTATAGATGTGATGTCACAATAATAAAGCTTATATCTTACAGATGATATTCTCTCTCATTCTCTTGGTTTAGAGTGGAGATCCAATCGATATAGAATTTGAGGTGAAATCAGAAGAAGAAGAGACGTATGTGAGGGATGATCAGCAGTCTATGGAGGAGGATGGAATAACGGGGACATTTATAGAGGAGGACACTCCTACAGAGATCAGCACAGGTGGGTCATTAACACTAAATCCATTCCTCCACCCATACTGCTCACTGATTGGTCCAGAGCAGGGCGGGGACTGGGTAAAAATCTTCCTTCTCTGTGATGCAGACACAGTTTATTTGTACTCAGAGCCTCTTGTGGAACTAGGGGAAGGAAACAGAAGAAAGCTGAAAGGTGACATGGGGTGTGCCGTGGTCAGTATGACTAAAAGGGGGTAAAAACAAAAGACATTAGGATGAGTATATAAGGGAGGTTTATTGAAACAATACAAATTAATCGGCCAAATGAACAAATGCTTGAGGCCTCTCAATGAGTGGCTCCGGGATGTACCTGGAGTAACATGATGACCTCCACCTGCCTAACCTTTTAATAATGTGAACCGGGACACCCTGGCGCGATGCCGCAGAAGCGCCCCCAACCCTAAATGAATGACCTGAGCAGGACATGGGATTCAACCACAGATTCCATAAGAGGGTGCAACAATACTTTATGAAAAGTGCAGAGGTGAGAGGGGCCCCGTTAACTGTCAAAAGAGGACTAGCCCTGGGTTCCCTGATAACTGGGCCATGAGTGAAACCGAAACCAGGCACCAACCAGCCTCAATCTTGAAATACCTGATATCGGTACCAGCCCCAGTTTGCTGCGTTTTACATGCCTCTAGGTGTAACATGAAATGGTCAGGGTACCTGATCGACTGACTAATCAGTGTACAGGAATTATCTCCCGTACAAGCGAACTCCCCCGGTCTAAGGAAACCATAAAAGGCTAAATAGCCGCCTTCAGCACCAGGCTAGGTAGCTGCCCAAAAGGAGACCTAGACAAAATATCCGACACGGCCCGGAAGATGTGCCCTGCGATAGGCAGCCTGTTGTTAGGGCTTGGGGGGTTGCTCTTCTGAATACCCCTGAGGATAGCTTTCACAGAATGAGCTGCAAACAATGACTGCCTACTGGGATGAAGTAGAGAAATAAAATGTTGGCTACCTGCCAAATACCCCTTGATGGTATTGTGGGACAATTTCAGTTGAAAATGAGAGTAGGCCACAAAAGACAAAAGGTAGTGATTATCAAAACAATCCGACCTAGGGTACCGAGTTAGGAAAGACTGAAATGTTCTCCAGGCCGTACTGTAAGCCCTCCTTGTGTTGATAGACAGTCACCTGTCAATCAACCCTAATGCCCCTGCCCAGTGCGTGTTTAATCCACCCTCAACAGCGAGACATGCAGGGACGGGGTGGCACAGAGGTCTGCATCCGGAACCTGCTGGAAAAAGGACGAGAAATCAAAATGAGACAGAACGTCTGCTGCCGAATTCTGCACCCCACTAATAAACCTGCAGTGGATGTGAAACCTAAACTGTAGGGATAGCCACATGAGCCTGCGTATGAAAGCCATGATGTGTAGCGAATAGGGATGAGCTTCGTGTTCGAGTCAAACTCATGTTCGACTCGAACATCAGCTGTTCACTCATTCGCCGAATTTTGAACATAATGGGTCGTTCGCGCCAAATTCAAGTGGCGCGTCACGGCCCATAATTTACTGCGTCATCGCAGTGCATTGCTGGCTGATGATTGGCCAAGCATGCACTATGAACCGCATGCTTTGGCCAATCATAGCGCCGTCAGTACAGAGAGCCATAATTGGCCAAAGGTAAGGTGCCTTTGGCCAATCATGGCTCAGGGGAGTAGGTACACGCCCCACACTATATAAGGCTGCCTGCATGTCGGCCTTGTGTAGTGTGTTGCAGCATTGTGACTTGTGAGAGTCTAAGAGAGAGAGTCTGAGCGTCATTTAATTTTAGTTAGAGCAGGCAGGCGATTCAGGTAGCTGCAGTCAGTGTATTTAGTATATATATGCATCTTAGGAGTTGTGTGTATATATATATGTATACATACACTGTATTCAGTTTAGCTAGATCTCACTTCAGAGTGTTCCTGTTATTCTTGCTGCAGTATATTAAGTCAGTGTTGTGTATACTGGGCTCAGTGTGCAGCTAAAGCTGACTGTAGACAATTCCTTTTGTACTTATTCCAATACATCAAATAAAATATGTCTGGAAGGCCAACAAGGAGCTGCAGACACTCACAGGCCAATAAAAGAGGGCAAGCAGGCTCTGTGTCTAGAGGCAACAGTGCTGGTCGTGGACACGGTGCATCCTCATCAGCACGTGGCCATGGGACACGATCGTCCTTTTTTTGACAGCTGGCCGTGTTGAGCCGCAACATGCCGAAGACTTGGTAGAGAGGATGACCAAGCCGTCCACATCCTCTCACTGGTTGGCAAAGCAGCTGCCAAGGCGTCCTCTTCCTTCTGCACAATGGCATCAGTCACTCCTTACCTAGCCCCACAATGTCCTCCTGAGGAGTCCCCCGAACTGTTTGACCACAGTGTTGGGTATATGCTGCATGAGGATGCGCAGCGTTTTGAAGGCTCCGATGATGGTACACAGCTAGAGGAAGGCAGTAACGTGAGCCCAGAGAGAGGGGGTGCCCAAGAAGGACAGCAATCTGGCAGGCATGTTCCCCCAGCTGCAGCATACTGCCAGGTTTTCTACAGTGATGAGGAGGGAGGGGGCACTGATAGGAGGAGGAGACACATCTCCAATGACGCAGGATGCCGTCCAGGGGCCAGCTTAAGGGCAGCAAACCGACTGCATCACAACACAGAGCTACGCATGTGCAAGGCGCTGCTGTTTCTCAGCGTTATTCCAAAAGTTCTTTGGTGTGGGACTTTTTTGAGACGAGTGCATCAGATCGCACTCAAGCGTATCTCGCATGGCCAAAACATCACCCGCTTGGGTACCACATGTTTGACCAGACATATGTCGACCTATCATGCAGTTCGTTGGCAAGCGTACCTCAAAAACTCAAGCCAAAGAACAAAGCGGACCTCCCCTCATCATCTGGGATCTCCAAACCCACTATACCCTCAGTCCTCTCTGAAGCCTGCACTGATAGGACTAAAGGTGTAGAATTAGGTGT
Source organism: Rana temporaria (assembly GCF_905171775.1). NCBI lineage: Eukaryota > Metazoa > Chordata > Amphibia > Anura > Ranidae > Rana > Rana temporaria. The sequence continues at coordinate 589,655 of NW_024404449.1, forward strand.
GTCACAGCCTAGTACGCGGGCAATCTACTATCGGTACACCGATGGCAGATTGTACCAGGCAAATTTCCCTGCCCCAGCTGCTGCAGCGCCGAAAGAAGTTTTTCCCAGCCATCCACATGCCCAGCTGTTGAATGCTAGCTTAGCTAAATTGCTAGCACTTCATCTGCTACCTTTTCAGTTGGTAGATTCTGCCCCCTTTGTGAGTTTGTGGAATGTGCGGTACCTCAGTGATAGGTTCCCAAACGCCACTTTTTCTCACGGAAGGCGATTCCGGCTCTCTACCGCCATGAGGAAGGCAATGTCCATGCCTCACTGGACAGGGTGGTCAGTGGTAAGATGCATATTACCGCTGACTCATGGTCCAGCAGGCATGGACAGGGATGTTGCCTCTCTTTCACGGCACATTGGGTGACTCATGGCAGCTGGGAAGGACGCAGGACAAGGTACAGGAGTGTTGGAGGTTGTTCCGCCACCATGCCTCCAAAACACTACTACTGGTGGTGACACACCTTTCTCCTCCACCCCCTCCTTTTCTTCTTCCTCTGTGGCCTCTTCCTGTGCTGATGTGTCCTAGGAACCAGCGGTGCTCTGTAGGCGTTCAAGGGGCTACACAGGTACGCAGGCAAAGAGATGCCATGCAGTGCTTGGGGGACAGGAGCCACACTGGGGTAGAGGTTCTGTCAGCTCTGCAGGGGCAGGCCTCAGAGGTGGTTGACGCCACGTCAGCTTAAGCCAGGAATGGTGGTTTGCGACAATGGCACCAACCTCCTTTCCTCCCTGCGCCAGGGACAACTGACCCATGTGCCCGGTTTTGCTCATGTCCTTAACTTGGTGGTGCAGCGGTTCTTGGCCAGGAAAGTCTGTGTGCATTTCCGACAGTCATATAATTCCAGTGCTCGGCTGGCAGACCTCCAAAGGGAATACAACCTGCCCAAGAACCGCCTAATCTGTGACATGCCCACCAGGTGGAACTCTACGTTGGCCATGCTGCAGCAGCTGCACATGCATCAGAGGGCCATCAATGAGTATCTGTGCCAATATGGCAGCAGAACTGGGTCAGGGGAGCTGGGGTTTTTTCCCCATGCCAGTGGGCCATGATCAGGGATGCATGCACTGTCCTGTCACCACTTGAGGAGGCCACGAGGATGGTGAGCAGTGACAGTGCATGCATCAGTGAGACTGTCCCTCTTATTCACATGTTGGAGCACACGCTGTGTGGAATAATGGACAGGGCCCTTGAGGCAGAACAGAGGAAGGAAGAGGAGGACTTCCTTACTTCTCAAGGCCCCCTTTATCCAGGCAGTGTTCCTGCTTGCCCGCCTATCACACAGGAAGAGGAGGAGGAGGATTGTGTCAGCATGGAGGTGGAGCCTAGCACTCAGCAGCAGTCTTCAAGGGAACAATTACAGTCCCAAGAAACCCATGGACTTGTACGTGGCTGGGACGAGGTGGCTTTGGATCATGTCATCCTCAGTGACCCAGAGGACTCTGCACCGAACGCCTCAGCAAACCTACGTTGTATGGCCTCCCTGATCCTGCAAAGCCTGCGGAAGGATCCTCGTATTCGTGCTATCAAGGAGAGGGATCATTACTGGCTGGCAACCCTCCTTGATCCACGTTACAAGAATAAGGTTGCGGACCTTATCTTGCCGGCGCAGAGGGAGCAGAAGATGAAACATCTTCGGGAGGCCTCGCAGAAAGGTCTGTGAAACGCGTTCCCAGAGCCTGGGAGGTTACAAAATCCTGGTCCTGGACAACGTGTTGCTGAGGCTTCGGTCGGTCACAGAAGGAGCGGTGGAGAAGGTGGCCGTCTGACCGATGCGTTCAGACAATTTTTTAGTTTGCAGCCCCAACGTATGACCAGTTCCAGCAACCATCGCCAGCGTCTGTTTTACATGATGCGGGAATACCTAGGGGCAAGATCAGACTTGGACACCTTTCCCACTGAAAATCCTCTGGCTTACTGGGTCTTGAGGATGGATCACTGGCCAGAGCTTGCACAGTATGCAATTGAGCTACTGGCTTGTCCTGCATCCAGGACAAGCCCTGTTCAACAGGGGCATGTAATTACAATTCTTGATCTAATATTTCACATCAGGACCCATTCCTGTGCCCACCAAGAGTAACTGTGAGGGCTTACAGAGTTGTGGCACCAGCGCCAGCACCAAAGGCCCAATTTTTCTACCACTACAATTCTTGATATAATAGTTCACACAGCAGGGCGTTCCAGTGCCCACCAAGACTAACTGTGAGGGCTTACAGTGTTGTGGCAACACCAACACCTAGGACCCAAATTTATGCAGAGTATATACGGCAGGCCCCTACTTTCAAACATCCAACTTTAGAAATTACTCCTACTTGCAAACGGAAGGAGACAACAGGAAGTGAGAGGAAATCTACCCATAGGAAGGGAAATTCTCTTCTGTAAGAGGTGTCTCCTGTCCACTGATGCTTTATCACCAATCCTTGTTTCACTAAAAAACCCAAATTTTCAAAACATCATTTGTCATTGGGACAGAAAGTGAGGTGCAATCTTCTGAACAGATGCCCACAGACAGCAAAACAAATTATTGCACATACAGAGGCCCAACATGCAGGGATCACCTTCACATGTGTGAGACTTTTACACAGTGTGGCCACATACAGAGGCCCAACATGCAGGGAGTACCTTCAGGCGTTCTGGAGCACGGAGGCCAATTCTGACATTTTTCTCCTACATGTAAAAATCAACATTTATTTGCTAGAAAACGACATAGAACCTCAAAACTTCATGCATGTTTTTTTTAGCAAAGAGCCTAGAGAATACAGTGGCGGTCGTTGCAACTTTTTATCTCGCACGGTATTTGTGCAGCAATTTTTCTAACACGTTTTTTTTGGGGGGGGGAAACTCTTTTATGCTTTAAAAAAACAAAACAGTAAAGTTAGCCCAATGATATGTGGTAAGGGGGCGTTATAATAATATTGTGAAAACTGAAAAAGCACAATAAAATATGAAAATAAGTATAAAGAAACAACAAATGATCCACCCCTGTGAAACAAATGTGTAGCAATGAGAAAATCTTGATGATTGATCAAAAAAAAGTCCAATTATCACAAACTGATACAGTCAATGATCAAATAAAGGCCCGATAATTGTAGAAACAAAAAAAACAGGTGTTTAAATTCCAAAAAACAGCCACCACCAACATACTCCTGACCCCTGCACTATATCCTCTATGTTGTACATTACATACTCCTGACCCCTGCACTATATCCTCTATGTTGTACATTACATACTCCTGACCCCTGCACTATATCCTCTATGTTGTACATTACATCATTCTGATACTATATAGTCCTATCTGTTGTATCTTATACAATATGTTGTACATTACATAGTCCCGACTTCTGCTCTCTCCCCTCTACCCAATGCTATATATACACATAATGGGCTAGATTCAGAAAGAATTTACGCCGGCGTATCTATTGATACGCCACGTAAATTCAAATCTGTGCCAGCGTATCTTCTTTCTGTATTAAGAAAGCAAGATACGCCAAAATTTGCCTAAGATCCGACTGGCGTAAGTCTCTTACGCCGTCATATCTTAGTTGCATATTTACGCTGGCCGCTAGGTGGCGCTTCCGTCGATTTACGCGAGGAATATGCTAATTAGGTAGATATGCCGATTCACAAACGTGCGTACGCCCGACGCATTTTTTTACGTCATTTACGTTAGGCTTTTTGCAGCGTAAGGTCACTCCTGCTATATGAGGCGTATGCAATGTTAAGTATGGACGTCGTTCCCGCGTCGAATTTTGAAATTTTTATGTTGTTTGCGAATAGGGCTTTGCCTAAATTACGTTCACGTCTAAAGCATTGATGATTTGCGGTGTAATTTCGAGCATGCGCACTGGGATTCTTTCACGGCATGCGCCGTTCGTTAGAGACGTCATTTACGTGGGGTCATGTTTTATTTACATAAAACACGCCCACCTCTTCTCAATTTAAATTCGGCACGCTTACGCCGGCTGATTTACGCTACGCCACCGCAACTTACGGAGCAAGTGCTTTGTGAATACTGCACTTGCCTCTCTAAATTGCGGCGGCGTAGCGTAAATAACATACGCTACGCCCGCACAAACTTATGTCCCCCTACCTGAATCTAGCCCAATATGTATTCTCTTTTCTTACACCCATTTCCCACCAGCTGGACATTTTATATCTGATGATGTGATTGGAGCACAGACTTTTACATGGTGATAATAATGTGAAAACATCATCAGACTTTGGAACCTTAGACAGAAAGTGATAATGAGGGGAGGAGTCAATAACCCAATGATGGAGGTCTTCAGGATCGGTCAAGTCTTCATCTTGGTTGTTATCCCCCCATCCTCACTCTCTGACCTCTGGTAGGGCTCAGCCTTGCTGTTATTCATGACTAAATCATGGCCTAAATAAGGAAGTGCAGAACTTCTTGTGTTGGGAAGATGGCAATGTGTGATAGAGGGGGTGGAGACACTCATCCTATAATCCCCTCATCACTGTCACTCCTATAAAAGACAGTTCTCGTTGTTTCCTCACTCTCTGACTAAGGTCCATGAATAAAGAAATGATCTGGTAGGAGATCAGAGGACCCATTTACTAGTTACCTTGAGGGAGAATTGTAAGATCCTCAGAGGCAAAGCTGCCTGATGTGGGCGGAGTCCTGGTTTAGGGGAATCAATCAGCTCATGTCTAGTAATAATCTTTGTATTTCTATTTTAGTAGATGGACGGGAGATGAGGAAAACCTCAGAGGATTGTCTCACTTTGTCTCCAGACTGTAAAGTAGAAGATGAGGACATCACACAGTATAGTCCAGGAGAAAACCCGACTACCTCAAATGTCCATCCGGCACCACACAGTGTAGATGGACCATCGTATTCCTCTTATCCTGAGGAACCTCAGACTGTGCGGGACGGTGCCGGACCATCGTATTCCTCTTATCCTGAGGGACCTCACACTGTGCGAGACGGTGCCGGACCATCGTATTCCTCTTATCCTGAGGAACCTCAGACTGTGCGGGACGATGCCGTCCTTCCAACAGAGAAGAAGTTTTCCTGTACTGAGTGTTGGAAGTGTTTCCCTTCTAAATACCGTCTTAATGTGCATAAAAGATCTCACACAGGGGAGAAGCCGTATTCCTGTCCTGAGTGCAGGAATTGTTTCTCACGGAAGTCTAATCTTTACACACATCAAAGATCTCACACAGGGGAGAAGCCATATTCCTGTCCTGAGTGTGGGAAATGTTTTTTACAGAAGTCCGGTCTTTACACACATCAGAGATCTCACACGGGGGAGAAGCCTTATTCCTGTCCTGAGTGCGGGAAATGTTTTTCGGTGAAGTCACATCTTTCCAGACATCAGAAATCTCACACAGGGGAGAAGCCATATTCCTGTCCTGAGTGTGGGAAATGTTTCTCACGGAAGTCTAATCTTTACACACATCAGAGATCTCACACGGGGGAAAAGCCATATTCCTGTCCTGAGTGTGGGAAATGTTTTTCACAGAAGTCCGATCTTTACACACATCAGAGATCTCACACGGGGGAGAAGCCTTATTCCTGTCCTGAGTGTGGGAAATGTTTTTCACAGAAGTCCAGTCTTTACTCACATCAGAGATCACATACGGGGGAGAAGCCGTATTCCTGTCCTGAGTGTGGGAAATGTTTTTCATTGAAGTCCAATCTTTGCACACATCAGAAATCTCACTCGGGGGAGAAGCCGTATTCCTGTCCTGAGTGTGGGAAATGTTTTTCAGCAAAGTCCAGTCTTTCCAAACATCAGAGATCTCACACGGGGGAGAAGCCGTATTCCTGTCCTGAGTGAGTGAAATGTTCCTCACTGAAGTCCTGTCTTCCTGTACATCAGGGGTCCCACACAACCCTTGAGGTGTATTAGTGAGTGCGGGAAATGTCTTGTATATGAATGTTGCTGGACATCACAGGTCTCATGTGGGGAAGAAGCACACCCTGATATACACCTCAGATATACTCCATGGCTGATCTTCATCATGTAAGAAACACTTCATAAGGAGATCAGAGATCACCAAAGACATGGATGAAGTGTTGTACCGTGTTGGCCATTGATAACAGGATAAAAATAAAAATGGAGTCATTACCTCTCATTGGCTGAGTACATTTTGTGGTGGAAGATTTCACAAACACTTAGAGGTCTGTTTATAAAAGAAAAAAGTTGAACGTTTATGATCGACATTCACCCAGCTGTGATGAATATTGGCCGCATTTTATTTCATATTCTGATTTCCTTGACTCCATCTAGTGACCATAATGCAGTATTGCACTAATTGAGGTATTTCAGGAAAAATACCCGATTATGGTCACTAGATGGAGCTGATGATCATAGGAAATCACTGTGTTAGATCACAGCCAGAAATTGTAACAGCTGGATGAATGATTGTCACATTAGTCCAATAAATTCTTTGAAAAACAGACGTCTTATTTCCCTTCATCAGACATGTCTTCATACTAATACCTGAGATCATACTCATACACTTATCAGTACAGTACACACTGAAGGATAGAACTTCAATAAGACAACACTATTACACTAACCATTGAATTAAAATGAGAAATACTATGTTTGGACTTTAGATGGCGCTGTCATTCACACAGAAGGAATGTACATGTATTTTCACCCGGAAAATTGCTGTACAAATATTTATGACTAGACCCCTAAATGTCAGGAGAGGTTTATATAAAGATGGGAAGTATGGAGCAGATAAATGAATAGACCTCCTAGCAATGTTATTACCAGGCTGCAGCTAGGGGGAGCTCTAATGATTAGAGTGTGACCACAGCAGAGTGATCCCATCTAGCTCACATTAACCCTTTCACTGCCAGAGCTGGTTTTCCATTCTTTTTGCACACATGGTAAAATGCAGATTTTGGGCCTGAAGATTAGATAAAACCCCCAAACATATATTTTCTGAAAGCAGAGGCCCTGGAGAATAAAATGGTGGTAATTGTTAAGGTGTTCCTCGTACACACATGTCACCTTCATATCCGGGTTTATTTTCTCCTTTCCCCCATTTTCTATGGTGTGATCTTTTCTACAATACTTTGTTATAATAATGTAACACGTTGTGTATTGTATTGTACACAAATTAATAATGACTCCGCCTCCACATTCCAGACACGTCATTTTCCTGACCAATCGGATTTCTTCCTTTACTATTCCCTGATTTTATGACTGCAATCTTGTTATAAGTAACATTATAATAAAAAGTTTATTGAATGAAGAAAAATAAAGAGTGTGTGTCGGTGTAATGATGAAAATCTGTGATATGAAACATTTCTCATCGGTGACACTATAAAAGTCTTTACAGGTCATCAGTTTAGAGTTCGGGGTCATTATTCTCACCATCTGCAGAGATCTGCCTTGTTCTGCACTAGGGAAATGCACATCTGTGCAAGACACATAGATAACAATTGTTTTCTATGTCTGGTTCACACCCAAACCCGTGTGTGATGTGCGGGGCGGAGCTGTGTGGGGTTATGCAGCATGTCTGCAGTTTTCCGCACCTAAACTGAAGGAAACTGACAGCGCCGCTCTGCACTCCATGTGAGAGGAGAGTCGTGTGTCCCCACAGATAAGAGAGGACAGCAGGAGGAATCATGGAGGACAGGAGCATGTGATCAGTGTGGTGGGGGAGGGGGGGCAATTATAAGAAATTATCTCCTGTGCGTCTCTCCCTGCAGCTGCTGAAAGCTGCTTGCGCTTTGTTCCTACTTCTTTGATCTTATAATATTTGCTGCTATAATAAATAAACTAAAAATCTGTGCAAATTCATGTAATCATACAATATTTTTTTGCTCAATTTAGTGTTCAGAAAAATCCACCAATCAATGAAAAGTTGATAAGGTGTGAAAGTTCTCGGTGCTCCAAACTGTGCCAGCTGTAGTGTAGCCACGCCTTCTTCCTCCTCTTACACACGTGATGGTGAGGGCGCCCCCTTAGTAGTGCTTCCCCACTCACCAGAGCAATATGACTCCCAGCTTTTCATCTACCAGAGTCACCAACATCCTTTACACTCTCCTCACCTCCGATGGATCCTCCTCGCTCACTCCTGCAAGACTGCTGCGGTTTCTGTCAGTCTCCCTCCTAGACTCGGCTTCCTCCTCCGACCGCTGTTCTAGCAGGAGCTCCGCCTCTTCATACACACTCAGAGCTCCGCCTCTTCATACACACTCAGAGCTCCGCCTCTTCATACACACTCAGGAGCTCCGCCTCTTCATACACACTCAGGACTCCACCTCTTCATACACACTCAGAGCTCCGCCTCTTCATACACAATCAGGAGCTCCGCCTCTTCATACACACTCAGGAGCTTCACCTCTTCATACACACTCAGGGCTCCGCCTCTTCATATACACTCAGGACTCCACCTCTTCATACACACTCAGGAGCTCCGCCTCTTCATACACACTCAGGAGCTCTGCCTCTTCATACACACTCAGGGCTCCGCCTCTTCATACACACTCAGGGCTCCGCCTCTTCATATACACTCAGGACTCCACCTCTTCATACACACTCAGGAGCTCCGCCTCTTCATACACACTCAGGAGCTCCGCCTCTTCATACACACTCAGGGGCTCCGCCTCTTCATACACACTCAGGAACTCCACCTCTTCATACACACTCGGGGCTCCGCCTCTTCATACACACTCAGGGCTCCGCCTCTTCATACACACTCAGGGATCCGCCTCTTCATACACACTCAGGAGCTCCGCCTCTTCATACACACTCAGGGATCCGCCTCTTCATACACACTCAGAGCTCCGCCTCTTCATACACACTCAGGGAGGAGAGAAATTCAACTTGGCTGTATACCAAATACCAATTTAGTGCAGCCATTATCTCACCCCCAAACAGGGCAAATTCAGTCCAAACCCAAACAAAACCAAACAAGTGATCTGTTTATTGTTCCCTTAGAGCCGGTTCACACTGGGGCGACCTGGGATCCGACTTCAAGTCACCCCAAGTCGTGCGGTCGAGAAAATGAATGGAAGTGAATGGGAGCCGTCTTAATGTACACTACTGAAGTCGCTGTGACTTCAGAAAAGGTTCCTGTACGACTTCAATCCGACTTCTAGGCAACTTGTACCCATTGATTTCAATGGAAGTCGCCTCAGAAGTCGGATCACTGTCTTAACTGAAGCAACAATACAGGAAGATAGCATACATTTCTCAGGCAAACCCCTCCCTCCCACAGAGCTGATTAGTATTTGATTGGCCACTGGAAAGCCTCCTGTTCAGGATGTGACTTGAAGTTGCCTTGTACTGTCCAGGAGGAAGTTGCCTGATGATTCATACTCAAGTTGTGTCCAAGTTGCCTCCCAAAGTCGTGCTTGAAGTCGTGTTGCCCCTGTGTGAATGGGTTCTTATTGGTGACCGATGGGAGAAGGATCCCCTCATATCAGTGATCAGTGAAAGAAGGACATTTTTACATTATTATGAAATTGTTGTTACTGAGAGACAGAAATGTATCAATTCACAGGGAACCCCTAAAAACCTTTGGAGGATCCCTGGCTGATAAAGGCTGGACTAGTCAGTAATATATTTCTCTCCCCCTTGGTGGGAGTGGAGATGACCCATCTATAAGGATATACAGTACATACACACACAGCACAAGGCCACTTCAATATATTTCTCAGAACTGCAGTTCCTCTGAGCTCCACAAGATGGTGATCTCACTTCTATCAGGAAGACAGACAGGAAGTGATGTCAGGTACACACAGGAAGTTCCGGGTGAGAGGTGAGTCGGGAGGAAGTGGTGAGGAGACGTTGCTGGAAGAAGCAGCAGAGGAGGTAATAAGATCTTATCTTCTATTTACACCCAGTAACCCCGTCATGTCCGTCCTCTTCCTCCATAGTCACTGTGACGTCTTTTATCTCCAGCAGATGATGATACACACATATATAGTGTGGAGACCTAGATTAACCCCTTCAGGGGCAGAACATTTCCCCACTTACAGGGCCGGAAAACACTCTCCATTTTGGAGATGTGTCACCTTTCCCACCAATCACCTTCTCACCTCATCAGTCTATATCAGGGGTCTGCAAACTTTCTAAACAAAGGGCCAGTTTAGACTTTAGTGGGGCCAGTGGGAGTAGAAAATGTCCAGTGGAAGTAAACAATGCCCCATCGTTGGTGTCAGTAGGAGGAACTGTGCCTCATCGTTCATATCAATAAAATGATTAGTGCCCCATTGTTTATATCAATAGAAGAGATAGTGCCCCATTGTTGGTGTCAGGGAGATAAATAATACCCCATAGTTAGTGTCAGTGGATGGAATTGTACCGCAAAGGCCCAGATAAAGGCAAGCAAAGGGTCTCATCGGCCCCCAGGCCACAGTTTAGAGCACCGTTGGTCTATACTAAACAGATTATACCACTTTTATTAATGGGGGTGTGGCAGTGTTTGGCATTGGAAGAAATCACATCCAGGTACATGTGAATGGACAAGTTGGTGACAAGATACACAGCGGGTCCAACCAAAATGCACAGTGAGACCTATCTAGTAATAGAAGGTCCATCCATTGTGGTGAGTGTCATCCATGTGGGGTCACCTGGAAGTGGTCACGTGTTTATCTGTTACTAATGGCACAGGACCTGATCACCTACCTCTTGTTTTTCAAGCAACTAATATATGAAGGGGACTTTTTGATACATTGGACATTAGTTGTGTTTTCTGGTGTTATTCGTTTCTTTATTTTTTACATGTGGCAAACTGTTTAATAATCTTTATTTATATTTTTGGCAGCGCAGTCTATATACACATTAACTGGAGATCATATGACCATCACATTGCCTCCACCTCCCTCCCTGATAGAATAGAGAAATACAAAGAAGATTCTAGAAGTCACCAGAGAGATGATGGAGGAGAGGTGAGCGGTGCCGGGAATTCTGGGACATTATCCAGTAACAGACAAGGGGTGTGTCTGGATGGTGACGGTATCATTGTGTGTGTCAGGTTCCTATAAGGTGTCAGGATGTCACTGTCTATTTCTCCATGGAGGAGTGGGAGTATTTAGAAGGACACAAGGATCTCTACAAGGACGTCATGATGGACAATCAGCCGCCCCTCACATCACCGGGTAAGAGGAGACTTTATTGTAAAGGAGAGAGCAGTACGGAGGCTCCACCTAGATCCCCCATCATCTGATAAACACATAGAAACAATGTATTCAGTCAGTGTGTGTGTTTCCTACAGATGGATCCAGTAATGGGAACCCCCCAGAGAGATGTCCCCGTCCTCTGTATTCCCGGGATTCCACACAGGAAGGTCACACCATCCCCCACCATCATCAGGTAGATGAGGAACAATCACTGATAGTATCATTAGGATCTGTACATTATCGGCATTGTTACCATTGATGTCATTTTTATTCTATATTCAGAGTGGAAACCTGAAAGATCCTAAAGTTGAGGTTTAAGAAGAGATAAAAGAGGAGGATGATGAGGATGGGGTGATGGAGGAAGAACACAAAGACACCATGGTGGAGTCATCCAGCTACAGGAACCCACCAGAGAGATGTCCCCGTCCTCTGTATTCCCTGGATTCCACACAGGAAGGTCACACCATCCCTCACCATCATCAGGTAGATGAGTGACAATTATTGGTAGATCTAATTTATACACAACATGTTTTTTTATTAAAGTATTGCAAATTTTACAAACTTTCACTTATGAGTGCATGGTAAGGCATAGGTGATACAATATACAATATGACAACCAAGACAACGTTTGTGAATACAAATATATCAAAGCAGAATTCTTATGACAATATGTTATGGAGTCCAGATTTCAGATCCAGGTAAATGGGGGGGGGGGGTGTTATGATGAGGTAGTGGACAACTTTATACTTAGGGATTCGGCAGAGAAAGAGGGTTGTGTTCAGCAAATAGGATAGACATCATCAGGTACAACATAGAGCAGTACTGTGTAATCAACAAAGTAAGGCGGTGGTGTCAATATTGAAGTAATTGAGCCATGGGGCCCATTCACTCTGGAATTCAGGTAGGGTCAGGTTTGCTTTGGCAAACATAAGTTCCATCTGTAGATAGGAGTTGGGAGACTAGTTCAGAAGAAGGTGACAATATATATGATATTCCACTTGTTATGGAAAGTCTATCTGCAATTAGGATGTGAGTAAGGATGACATGATGAGAAGAATCCCATGTTCCCATTCCCAAGCCTAGCAATGCCAGTTGGGTGTGATTTCTGTAGAGTTGCCGGTGATGTTGGTGATGAGTGTTTGAACAGATTGCCAGAAGGGAAGGAGCAGAGGGCAGGACCACCAGACACGTACCATGGACCCATCATGATGGGTTGATCTTATTTTGTGAGAGAGGACAGAGCATGTCGCACTCTTAGGTACTTGAAGAAGTCCTTATTGGGAATGTTGTAATCTTCATGTAGGTGTTGGAAGCTTCCCTTCATGTAGAATGTTTCCAATTATGGTAATGCCCGCTGTTATCCAGGAGGCTAGGGACACATCAGACCATATAATTTCCAGCGCAGCCAGAGGGAGAGATTCCATTGCTTTTTCCGAGAGACCGTTATTTTGGCGATGAATTGAACTCCAGACTTTGAGGGTTGCGTTTACTGTGCTTAAGAAAGATGGCGTCCGTTGATGTTGTAGCCATATGGCTGCTACCAGAGATTTAGTGGGGGTACTCTTCTATTTGCACCCACAGAGGGCGAGATGATTGTGACCACCAATGTTGGGTTTGGTTTAGGAGAACTGCTTTATAGTAGTTCTTGAGGTTAGGAGCTCCTATTCCTGCTTTGGCCGCTGCAGTGCATATGGTGGAGTGTTTAACTCTGGGGTGTCTGCCATCCCAGATATAGTTGTTGATGGTGCGTTTTAGCGTGTCCAGTTGAGAAGAGAGTATCGGTACTGGGAGAGTTCGGAACATATATAGCAGGTGAGGCAAGAGGAACATTTTGGATAGTGCCATCTTCCCAGCCCAGGAAGCCGGGTGGTTCGGAGGGAGGAGCCGATATCCTGTAGTTTCTTAAATCGGTGCTCCAGCTCCAGCCGTAATTTTTTTTTTTTTTAAGTCAGCCGCTACAAACACTGGAGCTGCTGACTTTTAATGCATAAAATGATGCGTTCCTTTGGGTAATGAGGTAATGGGATTATGCATTATTGTTTTTTATGAGAAGTAGAAGCATATATGTTGGCTATAACATATGGTATATTGTCAAAGAGGGCATCTAGTATTAGGTATCTGCCATAGGGATCAGCCTCCAGGTAACGGAGCTGGAAAGCTAGGGATTTATGTATAGCAATCAAGCATGTGAAAACTAAGTATGAGGTGGTGTTGACATGAGGGAGTTTTTTTGTGCGTTTTTCGAACGCAAAGTATGTCTGTTTTTTGAGTAATGGCTTCTCGCACATTCTAGACCTTTTGTAGGGGCTATTATGGCCATTTGCATTGATAGTGGTAATACGGATGGACATATTGACATGTAGAAGTACCACCGAGTTGTAGGTGCATGGGAGAGTAAGGAACAGTACCTGGACTCAGGTTAGTATTATCATAAGCAGTAGGTTACGATTAAACAGACATAATTAGCACAAAATATAATAGAAACAATTGCAGTGAATGTAGGCTGTGTATAGCATACTTCGTGCCAGGGTGCGTGATAACCAGAAAAACATTAAACAGATGAACAAGTTATAACATTTTCATCCACATTCTGGGCCTCAGATCAAGTGGGTAATGAGGAACTAGACATTGTGTCTGAGGGGGGGTAGGTAGACTTTGTGATCATGAGAGAATCAGGTAGGTTTTAGATTGCTATGCAGCATATTTCTCAGGATTTATGGATTGCGTTGTTACTTGGGTGACTTGTAGATGATGAAGGTTTTGGGCCCCAGTTATGGAGCATGTTGTAACCATCTTTAGGGGCTGTGATGGTGATTTGTTGGCTCTGATATGTGACCAGCAATTTGGTGGGGAAGTCCCAGCGGCAAACTATATTGTGGTCTCTCAAAATCGCAGTGCTGGGGGTATATTCTTTTCTCAATTTTGAGGTTGCTGCAGACAGGTCCTGGTACAGGGCTATCCCCGTGTGTGGAGGGGAGAGTGCGCAGGAGGATCTGCTCGCTCTGAGTAGGCGTTCTTTGATATGATAAAAATGGATCCTCGTTGGCACGTCTCTAGGGACTGTGTTAGGCAGATGTGTTGGTTAGGGGATCCATTACTAAATCTCTAGGTGTGAGATCTGGGATAAGCTTTAGGAAAATCTGCTGCAAGTAAGGTATGAAATCTTGTGGTTTAACAGCTTCAGGGATCCCTCTTATTTTTAAATTATTGCGGCGGGAGCGATCCTCTAAATCTGCAACTTTCAATTTGTAGTTCATGTCCGTCTGTTCCTCATGAGCATCCACCATTTCATCATGTGCTTTTTATGATCACCCCTAACTGTGATTCTAGGTGATCTGTGCGGTCTTCAATGCCATCTAATCTGTGAGTAAGGTGGGACACTGAGGAGCGTAGCTCATAATGCAGACCAGCCTGGAGGGATAATAACATAGCTGTAATGGTGTTTTCAGAGGCAGGGGCGTCTTAAAGCGAAGCTCCACCCTAAAGTGGAACTTCCGCTCATCGGATTCCTCCCCCCCTCTGGTGTCACAATTGGCACCTTTCAGGGGAGGGGGGACAGGATGTCAAAGACCGGTATCCTTTCCCACTTTCAGGAATGTATGTGTAGCTGCTGGCTTTTAATTATTTTTGCCCGGAACACCCCTTTTAAGCAGGAAAGGCAGCTGGGGTTGCTGTGTGCTCTGCTGGAGTGTCTGCTGTTGACTCAGGGATGTCTTCCCAGTGATACTTCTTAGCTGAGGGAAGTTTCTGTGGAGAGTGTGCAGGTGATTCTACAGCTCTCTTACCTCTATCAGAAGCTGTGGGGTTGTCATGCTGCTGTGAGAAGTCCTCCATGTCGGGCCTCGTACACACGACCGAACATGTCTGCTGAAACTGGTCCGTCGGACCAGTTTCCGCGGACATATTCGGTCGTCTGTACGGCCGACCGGACAATTTTCCGGCGGATCGGACAGGTTTCCAGCGGACAAATGTTTCTTAGCATGCTAAGAATCATGTCCGCTGGAAGCCTGTCCGTCGGACAGGTTCGGTCGTCGGTACGACTCACCGGACATGTCCGCTCGGCCGAAAGCCCTCGCATGCGTCGAAGTGATTTGACGCATGCATGGAAGCATTGACCTTCCAGGGTCGCGCACGTCACCGTGTCATCGTCGCGGCCACGTCACGCGTTCGCTGTCCGCGGGAAATTTGGTCTGATGGTGTGTACAGCCATCAGACCAAAATCCGACAGCGGACATGTCCGATGAAAACGGTCCGCCGACATGTCCCGTCGTGTGTACGAGGCCTCAGAGAGATCGTTTGAGGCTGTAGGAGGTAAAGGCTCTGTGTGAGGAGGAAGAGGAGAGTGCATGCTTGCTGGCCGTCTGCATGAAGAAATCTGTTATGCGGCACGGTCCTGGTATCTGATTTCTTCTGTGGGACATAGCCTGGTAGTTCCCCAATGTTAAAAGTGGCTGTCTAGTGCGCTGTGAGCCGAGATATAGACCCGGTTGTGACAGGGAGTTCTAGAGCCGAGCGGCCATCTTGGTCTGCAGCTTGACACGCCCCTATACACAGCATGTTTGTTACAATGAATGTTTTATTATACCTTTCAGAGTGGAAATCTCAGGGATGATAATATTGTTGGTAAAGAAGAGTATAAAGAGGAGGATGAGGAGTATGGAGTGATGGAGGAGTTATCAGAAGGACACAAGGATATAATGGAGCCACCTAATACCAGGAACCCACCAGAGAGATGTCCCCGTCCTCTGTATTCCCGGGATTCCACACAGGAAGGTCACACCATCCCTCCCTTTTGCAAGGTTGGTAGGATGGAGCATCTAGAACATGGACTTGTGGAAACAATGTTTGGATTTTTTATGTGATGTCACAATAATAAAGCTTATATCTTACAGATGAAATTCTCTCTCATTCTCTTGGTTTAGAGTGGAGATCCAATCGATATAGAATTTGAGGTGAAATCAGAAGAAGAAGAGACGTATGTGAGGGATGATCAGCAGTCTATGGAGGAGGATGGAATAACGGGGACATTTATAGAGGAGGACACTCCTACAGAGATAAGCACAGGTGGGTCATTAACACTAAATCCATTCCTCCACCCATACTGCTCACTGATTGGTCCAGAGTAGGGCGGGGACTGGGTGATATCAGCCTGTAATCCCCTGGTCACTTTCCTGAGCTGTGTTCCCCGTCCTGTATTCCTGTATTTCTCTCGGATAATCTTCCTTCTCTGTGCTGCAGACACAATTTATGTCTCTAGACTGGATTTATGGAGATTCTGGGGTTCAGCTGGCAGCAAAATGTTGATTTTCACCATAGGCGTTACTCGATCTGGGGTATGTGTTTTAGGTCTTCTGCCCCATACCCGGGTATGGCAAGATCTCTGACAGAACAATTCTCCCGGGTTACTTGCTCTGTTATTTGCTGGCTGTGCCGGGTGGAGGGATATGTCTGTATAGTCTCAGACCCAAGTCACTGAGTGCAGTCTCAGGAGATGGGAGGCAGCGGTGAGGGATCTCTGCAACTTGTCTTATGTAAAAAATGTATCTTCCACTGAATACTGATTACCAATATTATGAGTCCTGACCCCTGCACTATATAATATATGTTGTACATTATATACTCCTGACCCCTGCACTATATACTCTATGTTGTACATTACATACTCCTGACCCCTGCACTATATACTTTATGTTGTACATTACATACTCCTGACCCCTGCACTATATACTCTATGTTTTACATTAACTGTTGTATCCTACATAAGGCCTCGTACACACCACCGGATCTATCCGCTGGGATTTATCCACAGATCAGTTCCAGCGGATAGATCCGGTGGTGTGTACGATCCAGCGGATATTTTTCCGCGGATATTTTTCCGGCCGATGGATTTCCAGCGGATAAAAATTTCTTAGCATGCTAAGAAATCTATCCGCTGGAATCCTGTCCAGTGGATTGATCCGGTTGTCTGTACAGACTCACCGGATCAATCCGTCCGCTCCTCTCCCTCGCATGCGTCGTAATGATTCGACGCATGCGTGGAAGTCTTTATCTTCCAGCGTCGCGCAAGTCGCCGCATTATCATCACGGCGACGGCGCGGCACGTCACCGCAAAGGGATTCCGCGCGGATTTCGATCTGATGGTTAGTACAACCATCAGATCAAAATCCGCCAGAGGATTTATCCGCTGGAACGGTCCGGAGGACAGTTTCAAGCGGATAATCCTCTCGTGTGTACGGGGCCTAATAAATTGTACATTACATAATCCTGAATTCTTTTGCACCCATTTCCTACCAGCTGAAAATGATCTGATGATGTGATTGGAGCACAGACTTTTACATGGTGATAATAATGTGATAACATCCTCAGACTTTGGAACCTTAACCACTTCCATACCGGGCACATACGCACCTTCCCGCCCAAGCCAATTTTCAGCTTTCAGCACTGTCGCACTTTGAATGGCAATTGCGCGGTCATGCTACACTGTACCCAAACAAAATTGGCGTCCTTTTTTCCCCACAAATAGAGCTTTCTTTTGGTGGTATTTGATCACCTCTGCGATTTTTTTTTTTTTTGCGCAACAACTAAAAAAACCTGAAAATTTTGAAAAAAAATTACGTTTTTATTTTTTTCTGTAATTTTTTTGCAAATAAGTAAGTTTTCTCTTTCAATTACGGGCACTGATATGGCGGCACTGATGAGCACAGATTAGATGGCACTGATGGACATCGATGAGGTAGTACTGACGGGCACAGATGAGGTGGCACTGATTAGCGTCGCTGGTATGCGGCACTGATGGGCTCTCATAGGCGCCACTGATGGGCACACATAGGCGCCACTGATGGGCACTCATGGGCGGCACTTATGGGCGGCACTGGGCACGCATAGGCGGCACAGATGGGCACTTATGGGTGGCACAGATGGGCACTGTGGGGTGGCACAGATGGGCACTGTGGGGTGGCACTGATGGACACTGTGGGGCGGCACTGTGGGGCAGCACTGATGGACACTGTGGGGCAGCACTAATTTACTTATGTTGCCAGTCAGTGCCCATTTGTGGGCACTGATTGGCATCTTTTTTTTCCAGCCTTTTTTTTTTTTTTTTTTTTTTAGACTTTTTTTTTTGCAGACTTTTTTTGGCCCATTTTTTTTTTTTTCATCCCTGGTGGTCCAGGGTGGGCTTCCCTGGTGGTCCTTGTGGCGATCCAAGGGGGGGCTGCGCTGATAAACAATCAGCGCGAACCCCCCTGTCAGGAGAGCCGCCGATCGGCTCTCCTATACTCGCGTCTGTCAGACGCGAGTGAGGAAGAGCCATCAACGGCTCTTCCTATTTACATCGTGAACAGCCGTGATTGGACACGGCTGATCACGTGGTAAAGAGTCTCCGTGAGAGACTCTTTACCGAGATCAGTGTTGCGGGGTGTCAGACTGACACCCCGCAACAACGATCGCCGCGATGCGCGCCCCCGGGGGCGCGCAGCGGCTCAGAATCCTGAGGACGTCATATGACGTCCAGTCAGGATTCTACAACCACTTTGCCGACGTCAATTTGTCATTGGCGGGCGGCAAGTGGTTAAACAGAAAGTGATAATGAGGGGGAGGAGTCAATAACCCAATGATGGTGGTCTTCAGGTTCAGTCCAGTCTTCATCTTGGTTGTTCTCCCCCATCCTCACTCTCTGACCTCTGGAGGGGCTCAGCCCCGCTGTTATTCATGACTAAATCATGGACTAAATAAGGAAGTGCAGGACTTCTTGTGTTGGGAAGATGGCAATGAGTGATAGAGGGGGTGGGGACACTCGTCCTATAATCTCCTCATCGCTGTCTGTTCTATAAAAGACAGTTCTCGTTGTTTCCTCACTCTCTGACTAAGGTCCATGAATAAAAAAATGATCTGGTAGGAGATCAGAGGACCCATTTACTAGTTACCTTGAGGGGAATTGTAAGATCCTCAGAGACAAAGCTGCCTGATGTGGGCGGAGTCCTGGTTTAGGGGAACCAATCAGCTTATGTCTAGTAATAATCTTTGTATTTCTATTTTAGTAGATGGACGGGAGATGAGGAAAACCTCAGAGGATTGTCTCACTTTGTCTCCAGACTGTAAAGTAGAAGATGAGGACATCACACAGTATAGTCCAGGAGAAAACCCGACTACCTCAAATGTCCATCCGGCACCACACAGTGTAGATGGACCATCGTATTCCTCTTATCCTGAGGAACTTCAGACTGTGCGGGACGGTGCCGGACCATCATATTCCTCTTATCCTGAGGAACCTCAGACTGTGAGGGACGGTGCCAGACCATCGTATTCCTCTTATCCTGAGGAACCTCAGACTGTGCGGGACGGTGCCGGACCATCGTATTCCTCTTATCCTGAGGAACCTCATACTGTGCGGGACGGTGCCGGACCATCGTATTCCTCTTATCCTAAGGAACCTCAGACTGTGCGGGACGGTGCCGTCCTTCCAACAGAGAAGGGCTTTTTCTGTACTGAGTGCGGAAAGTGTTTCCCTTCTAAATCCAATCTTAATAAGCATAAAATATCTCACACAGGAGAGAAGCCGTATTCCTGTCCTGAGTGCGGGAAATGTTTTTCACAGAAGTCCCATCTTTACAGACATCAGAGATCTCACACAGGGGAAAAGCCGTTTTCCTGTCCTGAGTGCGGTAAATGTTTCTCAAGGAAGTTCCATCTTTACAGACATCAGAGATCTCACACGGGGCAGAATCCATATTCCTGTCCTGAGTGCGGGAAATGTTTTTCACAGAAGTCCAGTCTTTCCACACATCAGAGATCTCACACTGGGGAGAAGCCGTATTCCTGTCCTGAGTGTGGCAAATGTTTTTCACAGAAGTCCTATCTTTCCATACATCAGCGATCTCACACGGGGGAAAAGCCATATTTCTGTCCTGAGTGTAGTAAATGTTTTTCATTGAAGGCTAGTCTTTCCATACATCAAAGATCTCACACGGGGGAGAAGCCGCATTCCTGTCCTGAGTGCGGGAAATGTTTTTCAGATAAGTCCCATCTTTACACACATGAAAGATCTCACACAGGGCAGAAGCCGTATTGCTGTCCTGAGTGTGGGAAATGTTTTTCACAGAAGGTTAATCTTTCCACACATCAGAGATCTCACACGGGGGAGAAGCCGTATTCCTGTCCTGAGTGTGGGAAATGTTTTTCAGATAGGTCCACTCTTTCCACACATCAGAGATCTCACACGGGGGAGAAGCCGCATTCCTGTCCTGAGTGCGGGAAATGTTTCTCACGGAAGTCCCATCTTTACATACATCAGAGATCTCACACGGGGGAGAAGCCGCATTCCTGTCCTGAGTGCGGGAAATGTTTCTCACGGAAGTCCCATCTTTATAGACATCAGAGATCTCACATGGGGGAGAAGTCGTATTCCTGTCCTGAGTAAGGGAATTGTTCCTCACTGAAGTCCTGTCTTCCTGTACATCAGGGATCCCACACAACCCTTGAGGTGTATTAGTGAGTGCGGGAAATGTCTTGTATATGAATGTTGCTGGACACACAGCTCTCATGTGGGGAAGAAGCACACCCTGATATACACCTCAGATATACTCCATGGCTGATCTTTTTTTTTTAATTCAATAGATTTTTATTAATCATTTTAAAGTTATACAGTAGTAGATAATAAGACAGTGCGGTACATTATACATGAGGTGAAATAGTATACATTTGCGAGTACAAAGATAAAGTGGCAGGTAGATAAAATGAACACATATAACAAAGGAAAAAAGTGTGCTACTGAATGTACAATACAATGTGACTAATAAGTGGGTGAAATGTCCCTGGAAAAAAAAGGCTGAACAAAGTCCTATCCGGGATACATTGCAGTGGTTTCCATTAAAAGGTGGCGTTTATTCAGTTAGTGACATACTGACATCAACTTTAAAACAGTTCAAACACACTGCACACTTAAAAATCCTTGAGATTGAAAAAAGCGTGTGTGTAGTGACATCCAGCTTCGGTGCAGACCAATCAGCTGGTGAGTGTGGTGACGTCAGCGATGCTAGGCTCCACTAGGTGGGGAATTCAACGTCCTGGTTCCTGAGTGTCCTGGAGAAGGTAGCACTGGAACAGCCACCTGGATGCAGCGATCGACATCTTCACTGAGTGCCCGACTGACCCCTAGTGGGTCCAACTTTCTGGTAAGCGGCCATCCTTTTCTTGATGCATCAGGATTGATGTTTTCTACCAGCCAATTCATCTGCAGCAGTACTCATTGAGAAGAGTCAAAGTTCTGTGAATTAACCCTTAGATGTCTCCCGGATAGGACTTTGTTCAGCCTTTCACATTTAAATTTTTCACTACGTATTCACATATTGTTTATTATCACCTTCTAGGGGTATAGAACACCGTAGGTCTCTTTCCCAAAGTAGATGGGAAGAAGATTTAGTGAAAATACGCTTTTGTTGTAACAGATTATAAAATAAGGAAATGCCTTTTTTCTGTTGCACTGGAGAGGTCAAGAAGGCCCAAGCCAATGAGTGAATGTACTGACATAAATTGCCCAATTTTTGTAAATAATGTACTATCTGTGCATATTAGAAGTAGCTGGTGTGAGGTAGGTCAAATTCGGACTGTACAGATTGGAAGAATTTAAGCCTACCGTTCGAGTATAACTCGTGTATATAAGTGATGCCCCTTCCGCTCCAAGAAGCAATCGGAACATGTTCAATGATAAGGTGCAACGCTTGGAAAGGGATCTTAACACTGACGTTAGGATCTGTGGGCCAGATTCACGTAGAAATGTATCGGCGCAGCGTATCAGAGACGCTACGCTGCCGTAACTGGTTTGAATCCTGAAAGATTGCGCGCCGAAAGTTACGGCGGCGTAGTGTATTTCTGGCGGCGGAATTAAAATTGGCGATTAGGGGGGCGTGATTCATTTAAATGAAGCGCATCCCTGCGGCGATTGAACTGTGCATGCTCCGTTTCGAAATTTCCCGCCGTGCTTTGCGCGAAATGACGTCGCAACAACGTCATTTTTTGAACTTAGACGTGACTTACGTCCATCCCTATTCACGGACGACTTACGCAAAAAATAAAAATAAATCAAATTTCGACGCAGGAACGACGCCCATACTTAACATGGCAAGTCTATCTATACGCCGCAAAATAGCTGCTTTAACTATACACCGGATAAAGCCGACTAGAGACTACATAAGAGAATGCGACGGCCGCGCGTACGTTTGTGGATCGTCGGAAAAAGCTCATTTGCATACCCGACGCGGAAAACGATGTGAACTCCACCCAGCGGACGCCAAAGTATTGCATCTACGATCCGAAGGTGTACGAAGCCGTACGCTTGTCGGATCGAACCCAGATGCCGTTGTATCTTGGTTTGAGGATTCAAACTAAAGATACGACGCGGGTAATTTGAAAGTACGCCGGCGTATCAGTAGATACGCCAGCGTACTCTCTCTCTGAATCTGGCCCTGTGAGTTTAGTGGGTGCAAAAAATTTAAGCCACGTTTTAATGGAAATGACCATTGTGGGAGGCAAATGCGTTGGGATTTTAACTCCCAATATGGCCCCAAATAACCATAGATTGGCTGGACCGTATTTGCAGTAACTGGATTCAATAAGTCCATATTGTGTAGTAGGAGTAGAGTTAAACCATTCCTTCATTTGTGTCAAAATGGAGGCATAATAATAATCCTGGAAATCTATGTAACCTACTCCCCCATAGAGTCTATGTTTAATTAATTTGTTATAAGTACACCTGGATTTTTTCCCATTCCAGACAAATCTGGACAAAAGTGATTGCATGGATTAAAAAAAATAGTGGGAATAGGAATGGGTAAATTTCCGAAAAAAGTATAGAACTTGTGGAAGATTAATCATTTTGAAAGCAGATAGTCTGCCCCACCAAGAAAATTTGTGTTTACTCAGTTTGTGAAGATTGGTCTGTAACTTGTTCCTAAGGGTGATGTAATTGTATTCGTATAATGATTTAGTAGTCCTGGTGAGGTGGATGCCTAAATACGGGATACTAGTGTCCGCCCAAATGTAAGGAAACTGGTGTTGAAGTAAATTTCTAGTCACAGCGTCAATTCCAATGTCAAGAATGGATGATTTGAAGGTATTCGCCTTGTAGAATGAGACCTTTCCAAACCAGGATAAAACTTTTTGGACTTTCAGTAGAGAAGAGAAGGGACTGGATAACTATAAGATCACATCGTCCGCAAATAAACTAATTTTATGGACTTGGTTTTCTATAGTAACTCCAGATATTTTGGTATTTGATCTGATATGTTCAGCTAGGGGTTCTATCATCATATTGAAAATCAGGGAGGGATAATGGGCAGCCCTGTCGGGTACCGTTGGAAATGTGGAATGGTTTAGAAAGAAGATTAGAAGTTAAGACTCGTGCTGTGGGAGTGGTGTAAATGGCCAATGTAGCGTCAAGAATAGGTCCCATAAATCCGAATTTTTGAAGTGTCAGAGTCAGGTAGTTCCAATTAACCCTGTCAAGCGCCTTCTCTGCGTCTAATGAAATGTCAAATTCACACTATGTATTACATTTATCAGTCTTCTGGTAGCGTCGGAAGTTTGACGTCCTTTAGTAAAACCAGTTTGAAGCAAGTCACACTCCAGACGAAGCAAGTTTTTGTGAAACGTGTCGGGTGATTCCACTGCTGCCATTGACATATTGATCGATATGCTGTTTTATCTTCACTTTCATGTAAGTGGGGTAGATTCAGGTAGGGGCGCGCAATGATACGGCGACGCAGCGTATTGTATTTACACTACGCCGCCGTAACTTACAGGAGCAAGTACAGTATTCATAAAGCCCTTGCTACGTAAGTCGTAATTCAAATGTGGAAGGGGGCGTGTTTTATGTAAATGTATGATGACCTGACGTGATTGACGCATGCGCCGTCCGTGTACATATCCCAGTGTGCATTGCTTCCAAGTACGGCGCAACGACGTATTGGTTTCGATGTGAACGTAAATTACGTCCAGCCCTATACGCAAACAACGTAAATAATTAAAATTTCAAAGCGGGAACGATGTCCATACTTAACATTGGCTGCGCCTCCTAATAGCAGGAGCAACGTTACGACGAAAACGACTTACGCAAACAACGTAAAAAACTACCGCCGGGCGCACGTATGTTTGTGAATCGGCGTAAGTAGGTAATTTGCATACTCTACGCTGAAAACTAAGGGTGCGCCACCTAGTGGCCAGCGTGAGAATGATACGACGGCGTAAGAGACTTTTGCCAGTCGTATCTTAGGCTAATGTCGGCGTATCTTGCTTTCTGAATACAGAAATGTCGGCTTAGCAATTACGCGGCGTATCTATGGATACGTCGGCGTAATTGCTCTCTGAATCTAACCCAGTGTTTATAACTATGGTTGAGCGAACCCGAACTTTTGGGTTTTTGGTACCGGACCCGAACAATTTGCTGTAAGTTCGAGTTTGGTGTTCGGCAATGTAATGTCGCGCTGCAGGGCAGCCAATCACCATTTGTTTTACTCGTGTGACTTAGAAGCCATCACAGCCATGCCCACTAATGGCATGGCTGTGATTGGCCAGTGCAGCATGTGACCCAGCCTCTATATAAGCTAGAGGCACATAGCACAGCACGTCACTCTGCTTTAGATAGTGTAGGGAAAGGCTGCTGCTGCTGCTCCGAGGGAGAGAATTAGATAGGAGTCAGACTGTCCTGCTTCAGAAATTGAATTACACCAGCACTGCATATGTTCCTGTGAGATACACCCTTTATATACTTTTCTTCTATTGTGCTATTTAAAAAACATCCATTTAGGGCAACAACATTTTTTTTGCAGTGTTTCCTCCATATCTGTACGTGTGAGATAAACAGTTTAGCTAGTGTTGTTCTATTCAAAAAACACCCATTTAGGGCAAAAAAATATATTTTGCAGTGTTTCCTCCAGTGTTTGCAGTGTTTCCTTCAGTGTTTGCAGTGTTTCCTGCATATCTGTACGTGTGAGATAAACACTTTAGCTAGTGTTCTTCTATTGTTCTATTCAAAAAACACATTTAGGGCAAACAAATATATTTTGCAGTGTTTCCTCCATATCTGTACGTGTGACATAGACCCTTTAGATACTGTTCTTCTATTGTGCTATTCAAAAAACACCCATTTAGGGCAAAAATATATATTTTGCAGTGTTTCCTCCAGTGTTTGCAGTGTTTCCTCCATATCTGTACGTGTGAGATAAACACTTTAGCTACTGTTCTTCTATTGTGCTATTCAAAAAACACCCATTTAGGGCAAATATTTTTTTGTTGGTGCGTTTCCTGCATATCTGTACATGTGAGATACACACTGTTTTTCTATTGTGCTATTAAAAATATAATTATTTAGGGCAAATATTATATTTTTTTTTGGTGCATTTCCTGCATATCTGTACATGTGAGATACACCCTTTAGACACTGTTCTCCTATTGTGCTATTCAAAAAACACCCATTTAGGGCAAGATCCTACATTTGAGAAATATAAGAACGTCAAATAAGGGACGTGGCCGCGGTCGTGGTGCTGCTGGTGGAGCTCCTGTTACAGGGAGAGGACGTGGTCGATCTGTGCCAGCTACAAGCACAAGTGAAACACCTTCCTCAGGTGCGAGTAGGCGACAGAGCCTGCAGCGGTATTTGGTTGGGCCTAATCCGGCTCTACGAATGTTGAGGCCAGGAGCAGAACAGGCGGTAGTAGATTGGGTTGCTGACAGTGCCTCCAGTTCCTTCACATTGTCTCCCAACCAGTCTTGTGCTGAAAGCTCAGAGTTGGCACCTGCAGCCGATGTCCATCATTCTTTCACCTCACCCCCTTGCAAATCAGCCAAGCAGTCTGAGCCCCAAATCATGCAGCAGTCTCTTCTGCTTTTTGATGAGTCTGTTAGCATGTTTTCCCAAGGCCATCCACCTAGCCCAGCCCCAGAAGTGGAAGAGATTGAGTTCGCCGATGCCCAACCACTTATGTTTCAAGATGAGTACATGGGGGGACCATCACAGCACGTCTCGGATGATGAAGAAACACAGTTGCCAACTGCTGCTGCTTTCGCAATAGTGCAGATTGACAAGGAGGGCAGTGGTGAAGACTGGGTGGAAGATGACCCCACATGGAATCAATGTCATGCAGGTGACCTGTGCAGTTCGGAGGAAGAGGCGGTGGTTGCACAGAGCCACCAGCACAGCAGAAGAGGGAGTAGGGTGCCAAAGCAGAGCGTCCGTCCCCTAGACAGTACGCCTGCTACTGCACAACGCAGCAAGGGACCGAGTACACCAAAGCCAGGTCTAAGAAGTTCCCGCGCGTGGCAGTTCTTCACACAATGTGCTGATGACAAGACACGAGTGGTTTGCATGCTGTGCAATCAGAACCTGAAGCGAGGTAGAAATTTTTTCAACCTGAGCACAACCTGTATGACCAGGCATCTAAGTGCAAGGCACAAGCTGCAGTGGAGTAGACACCTCAAAAACCAAGAAAGGTCTCTGGCTCCTCCTGCTTCCTCTTCTGCTTCAGTCTCTGCCTCTTCACCCACCTCTGTAGTGACAGTGCCACCCCGCAATTAGAGGACCGGCAAGCAACACTACAACCTGGGTCACCAAATATCTCCACAATATCCCTGGCCCTGAATGCCAGCATTTCAAAATTCCTGGCCTTTGAAATGTTGTCATTCCGCCTGGTGGAGACGCAGAGTTTTAAAAGCCTAATGGCATTGGCTGTCCCACAGTACGTCGTGCCCAGCCGCAACTACTTTTCCAGGCGAGCCATCCCTTCCCTGCACAACCAAGTGGGGGACAAAATCAGGTGTGCACTGCGCAACACCATCTGTGGCAAGGTCCACCTAACTACGGATACGTGGACCAGTAAGCACGGCCAGGGATGTTATATCTCCCTAACAGCGCACTGGGTAAATGCAGTGGCGACTGGGCCTGAGGCGGATAGCAGTTTGGCGCATGTCCTTCCACCACTGAGGATTGCAGGGCGCTTCAGTTTGCCTCCTGTTGCTAACTCCTCCTACTCCGCTTCCTCATCCTCTACCGCCTCCTTATCTGGTCAGCGTAACACATTCACCAACAATTTCAGCACAGCCATGGGTAAACGACAGCAGGCAGTTTTAAAACTTTCCTGTTTTGGGGGAAAACCCCACACCACGCAGGAGTTGTGGAGGGACATGGAATAACAGACCGATGAGTGGTTGGCGTCAGTGAGCCTAAAGCCTGGCCTGGTGGTGTGCGATAACGGGCGAAATCTCGTAGCAGCTCTGGGCCTAGCCGGTTTGACACACATCCCTTGCCTGGCACATGTGCTGAATTTGGTGGTGCAGAGGTTCCTGAAAACTTACCCCGATATGCCACAGCTTCTGCAGAAAGTGCGGTCCGTCTGTGTGCACTTTCAGCGTTCTCACCCTGCTGCTGCTCGCCTGGCAGCGCTGCAGCGTAACTTCGGCCTTCCCGCTCACCGCCTCATATGTGAACTCCACCTTGCACATGCTGGCCAGACTGTGCGAGCAGCAGCAGGCGATAGTGGAGTTTCAACTGCAGCACGCACGCGTGAGTCGCTCTGCGGAACAGAACCACTTCACCACCAATAACTGGGCCTCCATGCGAGACCTGTGTGCCTTGTTGCGCTGTTTTGAGTACTCCACCAACATGGCCAGTGCCGATGACGCCGCTCTCAGCGTGACTATCCCAGTTCTATGCCTCCTTGAAAAAACGCTACGGGCGATGATGGAAGAGGATGTGGCACAGGAGGAGGAGGAGGAATCGGGATCATTTCCAAGGCTTTCAGGGCACAAAAGTTTCAGGGCAGTCATTCACAAGTGGCTCTGAGGGTGGGTTCCTGCACCAACAAAGGCCAGGTACACTATTGTTCAGCAAGGGCACAGTTCTGGAGGATGACGCGATGGAGGAGGAGGAGGAACCATGTTCACAGCAGGATGGCATCCAGACCAGCTCATGGCCATTACTAGTGCGTGGCTGGGGGGATACAGAGGACACAGATGATACACCTCCCACAGAGGACAGCTGTTCGTTGCCTCTGGGCAGCCTGGCACACATGAGCAATTACATGCTGCACTGTCTCCGCAACGACCGGCGTGTTTCGCACATTATAACAGGTGCTGATTACTGGGTGGCCACGCTGCTGGATCCCCGTTACAAGGACAATGTACCATCCTTAATCCCCTCACTGGAGCGTGAACGCAAGATGAGCGAGTACAAGCGCACGCTGGTAGACGCGCTGCTGGTGCAATTCCCACCTGGCAGCGGGGGCACAGTGGAAGCAGAAGGCAGAGGAGGAGGAAGAGGTAGCCAACGCAGCAGGGGCACCGCCAGCACCTCAGAAGGCAGGGTTAGTATGGCCGAAATGTGGAAAAGCTTTGTCAGCACGCCACAACAAACAGCACCACCAGCTGATATGGAACGTTTTAGCAGGAGGCAGCATTTCAGCAACATGGTGGAGCAGTATGTGTGCACACGCCTACACGTACAGAATGACGGCTATGCCCCCTTAAATTTCTGGGTCTCCAAATTGGGCACATGGCCTGAGCTTGCCCTTTACGCCCTTCACGCCCTGCGGCCAGTGTATTGTCTGAATGTGTATTTAGCACGGCAGGGGGCGTTATCACAGACAAGCGCAGCCACCTGTCCAGATCCAATGTGGACAAGCTTACGTTCATTAAAATGAACCAGGCATGGATCCCACAGGACTTGTCCGTACCTTGTGCAGAATAGACACCGGGCCGGCCTTACCCAGCCATTGATTTTTTTCTGATCTTTCTAGGGTTGCCATCTCATCCCTTTAAAAGCAAAAACATATTAATTACACAGGTTCTCTGGCTGATTAAGTTGCTGCTAATTAAACTCACTTGGTGCCTTATCGACAGTAAATTAGTCCCAGAACCTGTGTAATTACTCTGTGTTCTGGTTTAAAGGGATGAGGAAGCAACCCTAGATCTTTCTCACTCTTTTGGGGTTTACCCTACTTTAAAAAATACATATATTAAAAACCAAAACCTGCTGTGTTGGCTACCTCTTCCACCTACACTGCCACATCCACCTCAACCTCCTAATACATATGGACCTCGTCCTCCTAGGTCAAAATAATTGTATTTTTTATTTTTATTTTTTTTATGTTATTTTGAGTTATTTCCCTATCCACATTTATTTTAAGAGTACTTGCCATGCTGTTCCCGACATTTTGAAAAATTATTATTTTTTTATGTTATTTTGAGTTATTTCCCTATCCACATTTATTTTCAGAGTACTTGCCATGCTCTTCCCGACATTTTGCTGCCATTTGCAGCCCTCCAGCCCTTTCCCTTAGTTTTTTAGAGACATTTTTGTAGTCAAAAGTCTGGGTCCCCATTGACTTCAATAGGTTTCGGGTTCGGGTCAAAGTTCGGGTTCGGTTCCGAACCCGAACTTTTTTTTCAAAGTCCGGGTTTGGGTCCGAACCCGGACATCCAGGTGTCCGCTCAACTCTAGTTGTTACACATAGCGCAGGTTTTTTTCTATTTATATTGGTGACATAATTGCCCAAATCTGGGGATCAGGAGCCATTTCCACCCTTTACTCTCGGCTGGGGTTCTTTGTATCCATATAACAGATGTTCTACATGACTAAATCTCACATCAATTTTACTGCAAAATCAAAGGGGCCAAAATGTCTCCCCCCTCCCCCGAGCAGTAATATATTTCTATCCCCTTTGGTGGGAGTGGAGATGACCCATCTATAAGGATATACAGTACATACACACACAGCACAAGGCCGTGTTCACACTACAAGATGTTTCTCAGGGCTGAAGTTCCTCTGAGCTCCACAAGGTGGTGATACACAGGACAGTAATTCTCTATGGAAGACAGGAAGTGATGTCAGGTACAGACAGGAAGTTCCGGGTGAGAGGTGAGTTGGGAAGAAGTAGAGAGGAGACGTTGCTGGAAGACGCAGCAGAGGAGGTAATAAGATCTTATTTTCTATTTACACCCAGTAACCCCGTCATGTCCGTCCTCTTCCTCCATAGTCACTGTGACGTCTTTTATCTCCAGCAGATGATGATACACACATATATAGTGTGGAGACCTAGATTAACCCCTTCAGGAGGATCAGTTGATGATTAATATATCTTGCTTCCAAAGCTGGCCATACATGATTCAGTTTTATCGTTCAGCCAGCGGGATGAGTGAAAAAACTGAACCGATTCTCCCATCCACACATTGGAGGGGGATGGGGGAATCCTCCCCACTGCACTATTGTATTCTGACAATGGGGGGTGCTCCTCCGCTCTCAGAATACACAGATCAGTGATGAAGCTATTGGCTGCAGCCGCTGATCGAGTGACTTTTATCCGGCAGTGACCACACATGGATGGAAATGTGACCGATCCCTGCTGAACCAGCTGAATTTCCATGTATCTATGATCACCTTAAGTGATTTCTCCCCTCCCCCTCATCTCCTTCATTATGTAAGTCATGCTGAGTAAGGATGAGTTACAGCGTGTTTGCATAGTACACGTGCAGAGCCCGCCAGGAAGTGTGCACGGCACTGCGCTTATCACAGTCAGGGAGACATTGTCCCGATGCTCAGCTGCAAAGATCGGGAAATGTCTCCCTGGCTGTGATTAGGTCACGTTGCCGAGGTTCTCACCTTTTTTTTCCTCTCAAAATAATTCTTTATAAAAGTGATTTGCACTTCAAGCTCTGCCTCATCTGAAGATTTCTTCTCTGTCCCTCCACAGGTATGTCCCATCCGAGTCACATCCACCCATAACTGACAACTGGAAACTGTTTGCTGTCACTGTGTCTGTGTGTCTTTTGTTGTCACTTTCACCATCTGTTCCCCGTCTCCATCATTATGATGTTTGTGTTGCTCTGTAGTGTTTTACCAAAGTTTTATGTGCTGACCTTATCTTTACAGCTCTGCCCTCTTGCTGGTCTGACTTTATATGTGGACGATTTGCTCTGATTGTCAGCCATCCTTATATTATCTCATGATTCATTAATTAACAAACAACCACCCCCACCTTTGACCGTATAACACTGGAGCACCCTTATGGGGTCAGCACGTTGCTGGGGTTCTTTCCTTTAGAGATTATTTCTCTAAGTGATTCTTTATACAAGTGATCTGTACAATAAAGCTCTGCACTCCAGTGATTGCACAAAGTGAACATACATAGAAAACTGCACTGAGAAGTACCAAACAGATTGTAGGTGACCTGTCTCTCTATTCAGCTCTCCTTCCACTCTGTAACATGTGCTCCCTACCACTTGTGTCCTCTTTCCTCCTCCCCTCTTCTCCACCCCTCACCTTATATATATATCACCCTCCTTTCTGTCCTCTCCCTATTACTGCACTCACCAACTCCTGATACTTCTACACCTACATGCTGATAAATCCTCCAGGACGCTGGGCCATGTCCCTTCATATAAATCACACTCCCACATCACCTCCCTCACCCTTCTGCTTCTCCTAACCTCTGGTGACATATCCCCGAACCCTGGGCCTTCTATCATTTGAAGTTGGCATGTTGTTAGTTGAGGAAGGGACAATTTGGCTAGGAAGCCAGCTATCAGCTCCGATTCGGGTTGGTGAGTAAGAGGATCTTTCTCTAAGTTGTAGAGGGTTCCATCATAGTTACTGAAAGCATCCACAATGGGCTAGATTCAGGTAGAATCGTGCATTGTTACGGCGGCGTAGCGTATCGTATTTACGCTATGCCGCCGTAAGTAAGTGAGACAAGTGCTGTATTCACAAAGCACTTGCCTCCTAAGTTACGGCGGCGTAGCGTAAATGGGGCCGGCGTAAGCGCGCCTAATTCAAATGAGGATGAGGGGGCGTGTTTTATGTAAATGGGTGGTGACCCGACGTGATTGACGGTTTTTACGAACGGCGCATGCGCCGTCCGTGTACATTTTCCAGTGTGCATTGCTCCAAAGTACGCCGCAAGGACGTATTGGTTTCGACGTGAACGTAAATTCCGTCCAGCCCTATTCGCGAACGACGTAAAAAAATTCAAAATTCGACGCGGGAACGACGTCCATACTTAACATTGCGTACGCCTCATAGAAGCAGGAGCAACGTTATGCCGGAAAAGCCTTACGCAAACGACGTAAAAAAATTCCGTCGGGCGCACATACGTTTGTGAATCGGCGTATCTAGGTCATTTGCATATTCTACCCCGAAAACGTAAATATGCACCCTAAGATACGAGGGTGTAAGAGACTTACGCCAGTAGGATCTTAGGCTAATTTCGGTGTATCTTGCTTTCTGAATACAGAAAAAAGATACGCCAGCGCAGCTTTGAATTTACGTGGCGTATCTATAGAGACGCCGGCGTGAATCCTTGCTGAATCTAGCCCAATGTTTTTAGGATGATAATGTTTATCATTAGTGATAGGGTGGACTATGTAAGGGATTCTAGCTTTGTACCTGCAGCCACGCAGACGGTAGGCGAGAATTTTCCTGGCTTTATTGCCATTGGCATAATAAGTCATTTTTAGTCGTCTAGTAGACTTCTCAACGTCCCCCAGAAGACAGAGTCTGAGATCATGTCTAATTTGTGATAGTTTATGGGATATGGAGGGCGAGGGATCCTGTTTGTTCTGGGTTTCCAGATCACGGATGCTGTCAGTAAGTTCTTTTATGTGTCTTTCCTCTTAGCTTTATAAAAACGCCTCGCATGAACGCTTTGTGGGTGTTCCACATGGTAGAGTAATTTTCCACAGAATCTACATTGTCAGCAAATTAAGCATTCAGCTGAGTTTATAGAATTTTCCTGGTATCCTCTCTCTGCAGGAGGGATGGGTTAGCCCCAGATGAGAGGGAGTCTTCTATATTTAGAGTCACAGATGCGTGGTCTGACCACCTAATAGTATTTATAGTCGTATTGGTGGTACGGGATAGGAGGCTTTGGTCCACTAGAAAGAGATCTATGCAGGAGTAAGAACGGTGTTGATGCAGTGTGCTAAGAAGAGAAGGGACTTTGCGAGTAGATGTAGAGGTTGAGTCTATGGTTTTATCTGGAGCAAGGTTAAAATCTCTGCAGATCACCAGGGCCCCTCTTCTGAGCAGGTCTATCTTCTTTAACTGCTTATTAAGGAATTTCATTTGATGGGAGTTAGGGGTATATATGTTTGCAATTGTATACGTGGTAGAGTTTATATCACAGATTAAGATGAGATACCTGCCACTAGGGTCTTTCATTTCTTTGTGGAGCTGAAATGAGACTGTGTCTCTGATTGCTGGGAGGACCCCCTTTTGTCTTTGACTCAGCATTTGCGGTAAAAACATATGGGTAGCTCTTGTGCGAGCATTTGGGCTGTGCAGTAGCGTGTTTCCTGTGCACACAGGATATCACTCTTAAATTGCAAGGCTTCAGACCACAGTGATTTGCGCTTAACTGTGTGATTGAGGCCTTTTGAATTAATAGAAAGAAAAGTCACCCCCATGTGGATGGTTTGAAGATGCTATGCTGTAGATCCTTGAAGAGGAGAGCCGAGTCTTGTGCTGAGTGTTCCCCCCCAGTGGTCAAAGAGAGAATGTCTTTTGTAGTGAAAAGAGTGTGTAGAAGCTGTGGCTGAGGTACTCACGTTCTGATGATGCACCATAGATAGACGTGAGGGTACACTGGCTGTGCTTTGGTGTAGGATCTTGAAGTCAGCACTGTGTCTCTTCCAGCATGGGAATTGATTGTGTAAGAAGTCCTGAATACGACACTTAAGATGATGCCATTTGTTAGTTGGAGCGGACTGTGATGAATAGGGAGAAAAAATGATAAGTAAAAGCGTAACACAAGAAATTATATAACACAACTGAAGTTCAGATTTCTGAGAAAAAAGGAACATGTTGGACCCAAAGGTTAACTGCCCGGGTCAAAACAATTTAACTGTTCACTTGGATGCAGCTGGCTGCTGCTCAAATGTAATTAAAGGGGTCAAGTTTGTGACTAAGAGGGCTTCCCCTCCTCCCCCCGGGACTTGAAATTCCTAGACAAGCCCACCAGTGACCATTCTCCATTCTGATTCCACAGGTTGCGCTTTTTTCATTTTTTTTTTATTGGAGTTATTGTCCAAGTCAGGGACAATGTGCCATTCCTTGAGCAAGGAATGTCAAAACGTGCGTAGTCCCGTCTTTGGTGATAGTGATGTTGGTTGGGTACCCCCACCTGTAAGATATCTGGTGATTCCTGAGTGCCTTGGTGATGGCGACCAAGCTTCTCATTTTTTTCAATGTATACTGCGACAGATCTGCATAGAATTGCAGGTGCTGGTATTGGGGTGAGATGTGTTCCTTGGTACGCATGGCCACCATGAGCTGCTCTTTGGCATGGTAAAAGTGTAATCTCAGAATCACATCTCTCTGAATTTGATCGGGAATGTAGGATGGTTAGGGGAGGCGATGGATTCTGTCTATAGTGACCTCTAGCACGGTCAGATGAGGAAGGAGTTCTGTAAATCGGGTAGTGACGTAGGCCCTCAGATCCCCTGTGTGACGGACTCAGGGATAACTCCTTTTTTCATGTTGTTTCTCCTGCTCCTGTCTTCCATGTCTGCCATTTTGCCTTAAAACCCTCCATCTCGTCCTCATTCTTCTCCTGGGCATCCACTAAGTAATTTATAGTGGATGCAAATTCCCCCATTTTACATTTGATGTGATCCACCTTTGACTCCACCTCATGTATGTCTGTGTGAAACTTCTGCATGCAGGACATCATGTCGGCCTGTATAGAGCTTCGTAATGAGAGCAGCATATCTTTCAGCACAGTGTCCATGACAGCCTGATTAGTGGTGGGGAATTTCTCAATTCTGTCTGGTAATTTCCTGGTGTCTTCCCCTGAGTCAACCTCTGGCCCTGTCACCGGACTGCATCCAGGGCCATCCAGCCTGAATCTAGCCTTAGCTGGGCTAGCTGATTGTGGTGTGTCAGGGCAGGATTGGGGGCTTACAGGGAAACTGCCAGTTTTGCTGCAGGAGGTGGATGAGGGTGGAGGGGAACAAGCGTTATGTGCTGGTGTTGATGAGGTGCCGGCACCATCTTGCCTACCTCCTTGCTGCCGATATGAGTAGAACTCTGTCAGTTTTTGAGGCTTTCGGTTCTCTTTTCGCTTCTTGGTCATGGTCATCCGGCCATGTAGGGTTTCTGCTAGGGTGAGTGTATGTCCCCTGTAAAGCCGTTCTGTGCCGCTGTGTGTCCCGTTATTGAGGAGCTCCGCTCTCAAGCAGCCATCAAAGTCCACAGTTAGCCACGCCCCCCGGCCTTCTATCATTTAACTGCCCAACACTCCAATCACCCTACACCCTCTGCAGCTTCTGCAATCCACAGAACTTGGTTTCCAATCCTCTTCTTCTTAAAACCAGCCTCCTCTTCTCCTGTGCCCTCTGGAATGCCCGCTCTCTCTGTAATAAACTCACCTCCCTCCACAACCTCTTTATCACAAATCCATTTACCCTACTTGCCATTACTGAAACCTGGCTTCATGAATCCGACACTGCTTCCCTGCTTCAATCTCCCATGGTGGCCTTCTCTCGACTCGCTCCCCCAGACCAAGTGAATGGAAGGGAGGCAGAGTGAGAATCCTTCTAGCCCCACACAGCACCTTTACCCACCTCCTTCTCTGACACTCTCCTCTTTTGAGGCACATTGTATTTGGCTTCTTTCCCCTTTTCTCTAAGAATTACTGGACTGGTATCAACCTTTCTTGATGACTTCTCTGCCTGGCAACCCTACTTTCTCTCTTATGAAATCCCCGCTCACTGTCTGCAATCCCTTTCTGCCAATCCATCCATTGGCTTCCATTCACCCAACAAAATAAATTCTAAATACAAACAATAACTGACAAAGCCATCCGCAACTCAGCCCACACCTACATCACTAACCTAGACTCACTATACCAACCAAATCGTTCTCTTCATTCCTCCCAAGTCCTCCTGCTCTCTAGCTCTCCTGTCACATCCTCCCAGGCTCACCTCCAGGACTTTCCCGAGCCTCTCGCATCCTATGGAACTCCATACCCCATTCTGTCTGACTATCTCCTACTCTGTTTGCT
The DNA here is from genome assembly GCF_905171775.1 of Rana temporaria. Lineage (NCBI taxonomy): Eukaryota > Metazoa > Chordata > Amphibia > Anura > Ranidae > Rana > Rana temporaria. Next base: position 625,857 of record NW_024404449.1, read on the forward strand.
TTTAGATGATCCTTGAAAACCCTCCTTTCCAGAGAAGCCTATCCTGTCTACACATAACATCTGTACATTTATTTTCTCCATCAGCTCATCCCCCACAGTTATTACTTTTTGTATTATTTGACCCTTCCTCCTAGATTGTAGTCACTAACGAGCAGGGCCCCCTGATTCATCCTGTGATGTGCAAATTGTTGGTGCTATATAAATCCTGTATAATAATAATAATGTATTTCCATGGGGGTAGTAGTTCCTGAATGTACAGAAACCCTCCAATTACCCCCTCACAACCACATCCTATTATTGTGTGACCAATACCATCCAAATAATTCTTACTTTCATTTCCCAAAGTTATCCGTCTACAAGGAGACCTGTATAGATAAAATGATGAGACCAATGAGGATGGAGGAGGACCGGAGTCACATGACTGGGAAGATACTAAACCTCACCCTGGAGATCATCTACCTGCTGACCGGAGAGGTGAGGAGGATTCTAACACAGACCTGACCGGAGAGGTGAGGAGGATTCTGGGAGGTCACATGACATCACTCTTATCTCTATTAATAATACACAGACCTGACCGGAGAGGTGAGGAGGATTCTGGGAGGTCACATGACATCACTCTTATCCCTATTAACAAAACACATACCTGACCGGAGAGGTGAGGAGGATTCTGGGAGGTCCTTTGACATCACTCTTATCTCTATTAATAAAACACAGACCTGACCAGAGAGGTGAGGAGGATTCTGGGAGGTCACATGACATCACTCTTATCCCTATTAACAAAACACAGACCTGACCGGAGAGGTGAGGAGGATTCTGGGAGGTCACATGACATCACTCTTATCCCTATTATTAAAACACATATCTGACCGGAGAAGTGAGGAGGATTCTGGGAGGTCACATGATATCACTCTTATCTCTATTAATAAAACACAGACCTGACCAGAGAGGTGAGGAGGATTCTGGGAGGTCACATGACTTTCCTCATATCCCTATTAATAATATACAGACTTGACCGGAGAGGTGAGGAGGATTCTGGGAGGTCACATGACATCACTCATATCTCTATTAATAAAACACAGACCTGGCCAGAGAGGTGAGGAGGATTCTGGGAGATCACATGATATCACTCTTATCTCTATTAATAAAACACAGACCTGACCGGAGAGGTGAGGAGGATTCTGGGAGGTCACATGACATCACTCTTATCTCTATTAATAATACACAGACCTGACCGGAGAGGTGAGGGGGATTCTGGGATTCTAACATGATATTTCTATTGGTTCCTCAATACAGAGATTTCCTCTTGTGAAGTCAGGTGATCACATGACCATCACAGTGCCTCCGTGTGACTCCCTAAAACCTGAGAGACACAACATGGAGAAGATTCTAGAAGTCACCAAGAAGATGATGGAGCTGCTGACAGGAGAGGTGAGCGGTGCTGGGAATTATTTTTTGTAATTTTATTTTTATTGAATTTCACAAAAAATATAAAAAGTTACATCCCTTGTATTTCACAAAACAGTAGTGGAGAATAGTCAATAGTTTGAATTACGCAACCATCACAAACAGTATGAAGAGGGTATATAGGTATTACAGTATGAAGAGGGTATATAGGTATTACTGTATGAAGAGGGTATATAGATATTACAGTATGAAGAGGGTATATAGATATTACAGTATGAAGAGGGTATATAGTTATTACAGTGTGAAGAGGGTATATAGATATTACAGTATGAAGAGGGTATATAGGTATTACAGCATGAAGAGGGTATATAGATATTACAGCATGAAGAGGGTATATAGGTATTGCAGTGTGAAGAGGGTATATAGGTATTACAGCATGAAGAGGGTATATAGGTATTACAGTGTGAAGAGGGTATATAGATATTACAGCATGAAGATGGTATATAGGTATTACAGTATGAAGAGGGTATATAGGTATTACAGCATGAAGAGGGTATATAGGTATTACAGTATGAAGAGGGTATATAGGTATTACTGTATGAAGAGGGTATATAGATATTACAGTATGAAGAGGGTATATAGATATTACAGTATGAAGAGGGTATATAGTTATTACAGTGTGAAGAGGGTATATAGATATTACAGTATGAAGAGGGTATATAGGTATTACAGCATGAAGAGGGTATATAGATATTACAGCATGAAGAGGGTATATAGGTATTGCAGTGTGAAGAGGGTATATAGGTATTACAGCATGAAGAGGGTATATAGGTATTACAGTGTGAAGAGGGTATATAGATATTACAGCATGAAGATGGTATATAGGTATTACAGTATGAAGAGGGTATATAGGTATTACAGCATGAAGAGGGTATATAGGTATTGCAGTGTGAAGAGGGTATATAGGTATTACAGCATGAAGAGGGTATATAGGTATTACAGTGTGAAGAGGGTATATAGATATTACAGCATGAAGAGGGTATATAGATATTACAGTGTGAAGAGGATATATAGATATTACAGTATGAAGAGGGTATATAGGTATTACAGCATGAAGAGGGTATATAGGTATTACATTATGAAGAGGGTATATAGATATTACAGCATGAAGGGGGTATATAGGTATTACAGCATGAAGAGGGTATATAGATATTACAGCATGAAGAGGGTATATAGGTATTACAGTGTGAAGAGGGTATATAGGTATTACAGCATGAAGAGGGTATATAGGTATTACAGCATGAAGAGGGTATATAGTTAGTATAGTGTTACAGCTTGCAATAGCCAATAGATATACAGCATACTTGGAAAGTATATGCAATAAACTGAAATAAGTCAGAACAACCCTCAAAGTGCTGGACTTTATTGAATAGATCCAGTTTGTCAGGTAACGTGGAAGTCCAGCCTAACACTAAAATCTCTACATCTACAGACATCCATGATCTAACACTAACCTATCTAGCCCTGTAAAGAAAAAATCAGAATACATACCGTTTTGAAGCCGCTCCGGTCCAGTCTCAAGCGGTGCCCATTCATTGCTTTTATCATTTTCAATAAAGGAATCCATTTATATTTTGTGTGTGGATGTGCTGCCGATCCATAGTTATAGTATGTATGAATTGTCTATGGGATGGGGGATGGGTGGGGGGAGAAGTAGAAAGCCAAAACCTAGAGAATACTCTTCTAGCTGCTGTTAGGATATGATTGGCCAACTTCTATGATTGTTTAGAAATATCTAAAAAAGAAGGTAGTGGGCGGGGTCGTCAGTCAAGGAGGCATCAATGAACTTTTCAAGCATGGACTTAACATAAAGCCAAAAAATCTGGAGATCAGGACATCTCCATACTAAGTAAAATGAAGAGCCTTTGTCTTGGCCACACCTCCAGCAGGAGTCGGGTAAAGGAGGGTTAGTGGCATGGAGCACCTCAGAAGTCTTGTACCAGTCCATCATAACTTTGTATGCGTTCTCCCTATATACCACACGTCTAGAGGATTTAGAGGCCACATTCCCTCCAAAGGTTTCACAGGGATAAGGCGTTGGAGATTTTGGGTCCACATCCATGTATATGCCTTGTGTAATAGTTTGAGGATATGAGGTGTAGTTGGTGTGGGCCTTGGAGTCATACATGCTCAAATTTAGTTGGGTGGTCTAAAGATAAATAATGGAGAGAGGGAGGAATTGAATATAAGAAATAAAGAGCTTATTGGGAATATGGTGCTTGGAGTGGAACCAGATATACAAAATGACACCACTGAAATCTATTGGTTTCAGGCAGGGCAGGGTTCTTCCATAAGACAGGGAGTCTGGGATTGAAGGACGACATAAATGGCATAGTAAAGGAGGAGGAGGATTGTGTCAGTGGAGAGGACATGGAGGGATCAGCTGACCATAGTAAAGAGCATAGGTGTGTGGGAGGAGATAAGTCCAAATTCTATTTCACACCAACAATTGGGTGGGTGATGGACAGAGCAGGACATGAAAGTGCGGAGGTGGGAGGCATAATTATATTTGAACAGGTCAGGTGCTCCCAGACCGCCCCTAGATCCAAGGGAAAGAAAAGTAGATTGTGCTCTGTGATGGGTCTTGTGGTGCCATATACAACAAACGTACTTGGGAGAAAAGGGGACCTGGGAGAGTCTCTAATAGGTACAAATGGGGGGAATTAACATTTGAGGACATTAACCCTGCCTAGCCAGGAGATATTATACAGTAAGTATCCCATTAATGCAAGGATGAGTGTATGTCTAGAAAAAAAGGTGTAGTTATCTTAGTATGAGGAGAGGGTGTGACGTGAATACCCCGGTATTTGAAGGAACAGGTACACCAGTGACACGAATAAGTGGATTGTAAGGTGGCCAGAGTTGTGGGAGGAATGTGGATAGAGAGACTCTATCAGGTTCCTATAAGGTGTCAGGATGTCACTGTCTATTTCTCCATGGAGGAGTGGAAGTATTTAGAAGGACACAAGGATCTCTACAAGGACGTCATGATGGACAATCAGCCGCCCCTCACATCACCGGGTAAGAGGAGACTTTATTGTAAAGGAGAGAGCAGTACGGAGGCTCCACCTAGATCCCCCATCATCTGATAAACACATAGAAACAATGGGGAAGATTCACAAAGAGATACGACGGCGTATCTCCTGATACGCCGTCGTATCTCTGAGATCCGAGGGTCGGATCTATGCGACAGATTCATAAGAATCAGTTACGCATAGATCTCCCTTAGATCCGACAGGTGTAAGTGACTTACACCGTTGGATCTTAGGCTGCAATCTCCCGCCGGCCGCTAGGTGACGCTTCGTTTTTTTATGCGACGAATATGTAAATTTTGATTTCCTCCGATTCGGAAACGAACGCGGGCCCGTCGTTTTTTTTTACGTCGTTTGCGTTCGGCTTTTTCCGGCGTATACTTACCCCTGTTATATGCGGCTTATCCAATGTTAAGTATGGCTGTCGTTCCCGCGCCGAGTTTTGATTTTTTACGTCGTTTGCGTAAGTCGGTCGCGAATCCGGATGGACGTAATTTACGTTCACGCCGAAAACAATGATGTTCTAACGACGTCATTTGGAGCATGCGCACTGGGAAAAATCGCGGCAGGCGCAGTATGATCGGCGCGGGGACGCGCCTGATTTAAATAATACACTCCCCCTAGCCGCGGAATTTGAATTCCGCCGGAGGAGTTCCGATCCGCTGGCGCAAGTTTCGAGGTAAGTGCTTTGTGAATACTGCACTAGCCTCTCAAAATTGCACCGGCGGATCGTAAATCAGATAGATTACGTGGATCTAAAGATCCGCTAATCTATGTGAATCTACCCCACTGTATTCAGTCAGTGTGTGTGTTTCCTACAGATGGATCCAGTAATGGGAACCCACCAGAGAGATGTCCCCGTCCTCTGTATTGCCGGGATTCCACACAGGAAGGTCACACCATCCCCCACCATCATCAGATAGATGAGGAACAATCACTGATAGTATCATTAGGATCTGTACATTATCTGCATTGTTACCATTGATGTCATTTTTATTCTATATTCAGAGTGGAAACCTCGGGGATGATAATATTGTTATTAAAGAAGAGTATAAAGAGGAGGATGAGGAGTATGGAGTGATGGAGGAGTTTTCAGAAGGACACAAGGATATGATGGAGCCACCTAATACCAGGAACCCCCCAGAGAGATGTCCCCGTCCTCTGTATTCCCGGGATTCCACACAGGAAGGTCACACCATCCCCCACTGTTACAAGGTTGGTGGGACGGAGCATCTAGAACATGGACTTGTAGAGATGATGTGTGATTTTTTTTTATGTGATCTTATATTTAACAGATGATAATTACTCTCATTCTCTTGGTTTAGGGTGAAGATCTGATCGATAAAGTTAAGGTGAAAGAAGAAGAGACGTATGTGAGGGATGATCAGCAGTCTATGGAGGAGGATGGAATAATAAGGCTAATTATAGAGGACGGCACTCCTACAGAGATCAGCACAGGTAGGTCATTAACACTAAATCCATTCCTCCACCCATACTGCTCACTGATTGGTCCAGAGTAGGGCGGGGAATGGGTGATATCAGCCTGTAATCACTTTCCTGAGCTGTGTTCCCCGTCCTGTATTCCTGTATTTCTCTCGGATAATCTTCCTTCTCTGTGCTGCAGACACAATTTATGTCTCTAGACTGGATTTATGGAGATTCTGGGGTTCAGCTGGCAGCAAAATGTTGATTTTCACCATAGATGTTACTAGACCTAGACACCAGGGGTATGTGATTTGGGTCTTCTGACCCATGCTGAGTATGGCAAGATCTTGTACAGAACAATTCTCCCGGGTTACTTGCTCTGTTATTTGCTGTCTGTACCGGGTGGAGGGATATGTCTGTATAGTCTCAGACCCAAGTCACTGAGTGCAGTCTCAGGAGATGGGAGGCAGCGGTGTGGGATCTCTGCAACTTGCCTCCGTTAAACATTTAATCTTCCACTGATTACTGAACACCAATATTATGAGTCCTGACCCTTACACTATATACTCTATGTTGTACGTTACATACTCCTGACCCCTGCACTATATACTCTATGTTGTACATTACATACTCCTGACCCCTGCACTATATACTCTATGTTGTACATTACATACTCCTGACCCCTGCACTATATACTCTATGTTGTACATTACATCATTCTGATACTATATAGTCCTATCGGTTGTATCTTATACAATATGTTGTACATTACATACTCCTGACTTCTGCTCTCTCCCCTAGTGACAAAGCTGCCTGATGTGGGCGGAGTCCTGGTTTAGGGGAACCAATCTGCTCATGTCTAGTAATAATCTTTGTATTTATATTTTAGTAGATGGACGGGAGATGAGGAAAACCTCAGAGGATTGTCTCACTTTGTCTCCAGACTGTAAAGTAGAAGATGAGGACATCACACAGTATAGTCCAGGAGAAAACCCGACTACCTCAAATGTCCATCCGGCACCACACAGTGTAGATGGACCATCGTATTCCTCTTATCCTGAGGAACCTCAGACTGTGAGGGACGGTTCCGGACCATCGTATTCCTCTTATCCTGAGGAACCTCAGACTGTGAGGGACGGTGCCGGACCATCGTATTCCTCTTATCCTGAGGAACCTCAGACTGTGAGGGACGGTGCCGTCCTTCCAACAGAGAATAGGTTTTCCTGTACTGAGTGCGGGAAGTGTTTCCCTTTTAAATCCCTTCTTAATATGCATATAAGATCTCACACAGGGGAGAAGCCGTATTCCTGTCCTGAGTGTGGGAAATGTTTCTCATGGAAGTCCATTCTTGACAAACATCAGAGATCTCACACGGGGGAGAAGCCGTATTCCTGTCCTGGGTGCAAAAAATGTTTTTCACGGAAGTCCAATCTTGACACACATCAGAGATCTCACACAGGACAGAAGCCGTTTTCCTGCCGTGAGTGCGGGAAATGTTTTTCAGACAACTCCAATCTTAACACACATCAGCGATCTCACACGGGGGAGAAGCCGTATTCCTGTCCTGAGTGTGGGAAATGTTTTACACAGAAGTCCCATCTTTACACACATCAGATATCTCACACGGGGGAGAAGCCGTATTCCTGTCCTGAGTGCGGAAAATGTTTTACACAGAAGTCCAGTCTTTACAAACATCAGAGATTGCACACAGGGGAAAAACCGTACTCCTGTCCTGAGTGCGGGAAATGTTTTACACAGAAGACCTATCTTTCCAGACATCAGAAATCTCACACGGGGGAGAAGCCGTATTCCTGCCCTGAGTGAGGGAATTGTTCCTCTCTGAAGTCCTGTCTTCCTGTACATCAGGGATCCCACACAACCCTCGAGGTGTATTAGTGAGTGCGGGAAATGTCTTGTATATGAATGTTGCTGGACATCACAGCTCTCATGTGGGGAAGAAGCACACCCTGATATACACCTCAGATATACTCCATGGCTGATCTTCATCATGTAAGAAACAGTTCATAAGGAGATCAGAGATCACCAAAGACATGGATGAAGTGTTGTACTGTGTTGGCCATTGATAGCAGTAGAAAAATAAAAATGGAGTCATGACCTCTCATTGGCTGAGTACATTTTGGGGTGGAAGATTTCACAAACACTTAGAGGTCGGTATAAAATAAAAATAGTTGAATGAATGTGAGCGGCCATGATGAATATTGGATGTATTTTATTTCATACACTGATTTCCTTGGCTCCATCTAGTGGCCATAAAGCGTTATTGTGCTATTTTTACTGATTGAGGTATTTAATGAAAAATAGCGTTTTATGGCCACTAGATGGAGCTGACAATCATAGGAAATCACTGTGTTACATTCTAGCAATATGTGTAAGAGCTGAATGAATTTCCTATAAGTAGAGTCCTCAGTTTGCTCTGTCAGACATGATTTCATACTAATACCTGAGATCATACTCATACACTTATCAGTACAGCAGATATTGGGGGATAGAAGGGAAAGTGTATGGAAGCCTCACCTTCTAATACAACCCATTCAGTTTATAATAGAAATGAAAGGCAAAACATTTGTGTATAGATATAAAATATATTAGAAGTACTTTTCTCCCCTTTTTTATAAGTGATCACATTCCCTCTGTTCTCAGCTGCATAAGAGTTGGGATAGGAGAAACAGCAACACACCGGTCTTCCCAGTGAATGGCTGTGCAGGGGGGAGGTTGTAAGCACAAGTCTGATCATTGGAGAAAAGCAGGTTGACTTCCAATCTCCGCACAGCCAGCAAACTGATCATGTTGTGCTCTCCTGCCTAGTGTGGTCAGTTCTTAACCGGAAAGTAGAGGGAGTGGCAGGATCACCAGGGATTTCACACAAAGGAAGCAATACAAAGAGAACAGGAGACTTCTTCATACCAGTACATGGGACAGCCGACAGATCAGGAAGAGGAAATGTTGGACTTATATATTCTTTACCCAGTTCAGCCTTGGGAAGGTTTTACCCCCCTCCCTTCATGACCAGCCCAGGCCATTGTTTGCTATTTAACACTATGCTCCTTTACCTGGTAATTGCTCAGTCATGTGACGCTGTACACAAATGACATTTATATTATTGTTTCACACTGACATCACCAGTGACACCAATACAGAGATCAGTGATAATACTATGCAGTGTCACTGTACTAATGACACCGGCTGGGAACTGACATCACCAGTGACACCAATACAGAGATCAGTGATAATACTATGCACTGTCACTGTACTAATGACACCGGCTGGGAACTGACATCTCCAGTGACACCAATACAGAGATCAGTGATAATACTGTGATGGATTAGGTAAAATGCCCATTTTCTAGGCATCTTTTCTATACTATAAAGTCTATATTTTTCCTGTATATATAAATTGCTTTTATATTCCTTGCTCAAAATGGCCGCTAGTAGCACCCCCTCCCATCGAGTGAAGAATATAACTAAACAATGGCGCCTCCGCCCAAGACTACACCCTATCTGATGACACTCAGATCCTGGAGGAAGTTCACCTTACATGGACACAACCAATCAGAAGCTACGAGTATCTAGATAACGTTATGCTAATGATACATTTGCTTACAGCATTAGTCGCTCACCTATAAAACCCCCCATGTATCCGGAACCAATAAAGAGAGTATCTTCAATCTGAGCACAGTCTCAGTGTGGTCCTTTTCTCGTGCATGCACTATATCATATAGGCGTAATCAGGACGGGGAAGATACTCGCCAGACAATTAGTCTGATCCATATCAGCTGGTGCCCTAACGTGAGGGCCCCGGGTTGTGAACCAACGGACAGCCGATCGCGAAGGCGCCGAGGTGGACCAGTGCGGACGAACTGGAGACTGATCACCTCCAGAGTACGGTAAGACATACCTTTCAGTACCTTACCAGTACGTGACCCATCTCTGTTGTTGGTCTATCTATGTCTGATGTGGCTGCCGGCGGTCACCAGAGACAGGTAATTGCTTGCCGGGGTCTAATTTGTATCGAACCTGTTGTGCTTTTTTAAGGTCATTTTTACCCGCACAGTAATTTATTTTGAATTCTTTTCTAATAAAGATATTTTTGAATACAAGTCAATCTATATGACATAGTCTATAATATGAAACTTATTCACGGAGACGTACGATCATACATAATAGCTAATTTATTGGTAGACAAAATATGAATATTTTACATGAAATTAAAATACCAATTCCGTTCCATAAACGACTTGAAAATAAATCAACATACCCCCAAACTGGGCATTTAGTATACTTGATATTTGTGCAATGGTAGGTTCTCAATTTAGTTACAATAACTTTATGTAAATGACAATGAAACGAAAGCGTCTATTTCACATGTCCATCCGTTACTATACTGCAGGTAAGTAAGTGATTAACAATGTGAAATATATTGGACGTTAGTTTTGTCAATAAAATTGGAACTATGTAAGAAGAAAAATATATAGTGAAAAATTGTACTCTTTAAGGAAAAATCTACCAGTTATTGATTATGAGAACATGAAAAGATTTTTTTTTTTTTTTTTTTTTTTTTAAACCACTAGTGGTAGAGAAAAAAAAAAAAAAGGTAGTGTGTTGCTGGCATGGAGAGAGAGAGAGCTTGAAGTGACTATAATTGGAGGCATTCACTTATGAGACCTAATCCAGCATCTGAAATAGTCTTTTGGGAGGACTTTTAAATATCCCTGGGCCCTATAAAGACCGCTGCAATACCGGTCTTATCATCTGGTAAGGAGACTACATCTTTATACACCGGGTGTTCTATATGGTGGAGGATTTCTACTTTCAACATCACTATTCAACATTTTTTTTGGACTTTATTTGAACTACTGTTCTCTTTTTTTCACTATTCATTTATTTTTTCACTAAATTTTTAATAATTTTTTGGTGATCATATATATTTTTAGCGCTGTACTTTTTTTCGTATTTATTGATTATGAGAACAAATCATGATTATAAGATATTTAATACTTCAATATTTTAGGGAACAACAATGGATTCAAGATACAAATCAAAAATGGCATAATTACCAATTCCAAAATGACTATTTCCTACTGGCAAGTGACCAGAGCTAAATGGCTACAGTGGCTTTCTATGGATCTTCATGGGACAAGAATATGTCCTCATGCATAGTGCAAGTGTGCCCCTCCCTGTCGGAGTCAGTCCTTAATCATCCCTGCATGGGTCCTCCTTCAGTCATTGATCCATTGATTGATTGATCCCTCATCGATCTATCTCATCTGATCCTTTATACCCGTCAGGACAATAAGACTATAAAATTATACCAAGTTCTGCCCAGCCGATATGTGTCCTTAACTCATAGGTTCGTGGCCCATATGGGAATTCCTGTCAAGACTAGTGTTGCTCACGAATATTCGCATTGCGAATATTCGACTCGAATATAGCATATTCGAGAAATCGCGCTATATTTCGAAATTCGCGGTGAATATTCGCAATTCCGAATATTCGATTTTTTACAATTTTTTTTTTTAATCAGATCACATCCTAGATATCTCCATCGACGTCTAAAAGCATTGCTGGTATCATTAGAGACCCTGGGCCGAGTAGCTGAAGCGTTCATTGAATTTTCCAGAAAGATCGCAATGCGATTATTCGGCAAACGCAATATCGCGCGATTATTTTCCTCGCCCCGATCTTCCGCATCAGAGCGATTTTTACAGTTTCATTTTTAAAACAGATCACATCCTAGTGATCTCCATAGACGTCTGAAAGCATTGCTGGTATGATTAGAGCCATTGGGCCGAGTAGCTGAAGCGATCATTTTATATTGCCGAATATTCGCAATGCGAATATTCGGCAATAGGAATATTGCGCGATTATTTGCTCCGCCCTTTTGCATCAGAGCCAATCAGAGTTCTCCTTCCACACTCGTCACAGGTTAGCAACCAATAGGAACCTGCCTGCATGGACATTATATAAGCTCACTCCCAGCACCATTTCATTGCAGATTCAGAAGCTGGCTATAGAGTGTGGAGGCTGTTTCTGTGTTCCTGGTTTCCTGTGTCTTTGTTCTTGATTGATTTAGATCATCACCAGCATTGCTATTTAGTGATTCCAGTGGATCTTTTCCAGTATATCAACTGCTTTTTTCAAAGCAATAGACCCAAGAGCTTTTTTCAAAGCTACGTTTTGTGCTGTTTTGTGCTGTTTTGTTCATTTGTGTTACTGTTTGATCCTGCAATCCTCCCTGTTCAGTTATATTTGCAAGAGATTTCAGAACACATTTTGCTGAGCTTTATAAAAGAGCTTTTCTAAAAGCTAAGTTTTGTTCATCTTGTGTTACTGTTAGATCTTGCAGGTTCGCTGTTCAGTGATATTTGATAGGCATCTCAGTTCAAATTTTGTTTAGTTTTCCCTAAAGAGCTTTTATAAAAGCTAAGTTTTGTGTTCAGTTTAGTTAAATTTTGTGTAGTAAGTGTACACACTGTTAGTGTACATTTATTTCATCTAGCTTAGCTTAGTGTGTGTTTAGTGTCTGTGTTTTGTGTTTAAAAAAAAAAAAAAAGTTAGTGTTTGTTTAGTGCTTTTTTTTTTTTCTTTAATTTTGTAGTCCTTGTCTGGTGTACTACTTTTCTTATAGTTTAGTAGCTGTCTGTGTACGTCTTTGTCTGCGTGCCTGTCTTGTAAAAAAAACACAAAAACACATTTTGTTCACATTTTCCCCCCCCAATAAAGTTTACCCCCCCCACACACATATCAGCAATAATGAGCGGCATCCGTGGCCGTGGCAGCAGGGGTAGGGGAGTTACTCCCAGTGCTGGATCGCTGCCAGCACGGGGTACCTCTCGTGCCCCTACTAGTGGTAGAGGATCGGGTGCAAGGGGAGTACGCCTGATCCGGGAGTTCTTCCCATCGGGCAGCCGCCCGATATTGCCATCTCAGGCTCAAGTAGTGGTGGACTACATGGGGCACAGCAGTGCCACTGAGTCGTCGGTCCCGACTCACAGTAGTACCACCATTACACCGTTGCCTGTACTACCCCCCCCCAGCCCCCAAGAGTCCAGCATCTTACTGTTCGACAGCGACAGTGATAGGGATCTCTTGGGGGAGGCCATGCATCAGGCAGACCTCCAGCTCTGTCCTGATGGTCAGGACCTTTTTGAAGGGATGGATGAGGAGGATGGGATACCTGCTGGCAGTATCCCAGAGACATCCCTTCAAACTGGTGCTGCTGTTTTGGTGCAGGAAACAGCAGCACCTAGTCAGACCCAGGCGTGGGTGAGGGGACAGCGGAGCCAGGCTAGAGGCTCCATGTCACGTGGTTCCCTCAGACCAACACATCTCAGCCCTTGGTCTGACATCTCTGGGGGCGAAGAGGGTGACCCATCATGGTTGCCATCTGACGCGTCGGCTCACTACGTCAGTGACGACGGGGAAGGTAGGCACCCTGGTGAAACGGTGCGCCAGGTCACCACCAGGGAGACCATCGTCAGGGTCTCCACTGGTGATGGCAGCAGGAGGTGTCAGGAGGAGGAGCAGCAGCAGCAGCAGCAGGCAGCTCCACCTGTGCGCACCGAATCCCAGCAGGTGCAAGTAAGCGTCACCCCATCTGACAGGAGGGCGGTGCTGAAGTCACCTGTCTGGAATTTCTTTACCCTGGTGGCAGACAACCCTACCGTGGCCATCTGCCGGATTTGTAAAGTGAGGGTGAAGAGAGGGAAGTGTTTGGCTCGGGTGGGTACCACAGCCCTGAACCAGCACCTGAGGATAAACCACTGGGCGTTGTATGACGAGATGAAGCGTGGTGGTGGTAGCAGCGCCACCACCACAAGTGAGCAGGGTACAGCAGCCCCTGCCACATCTTCATCTGTTTCCAGCAGGTCATGCCCCCCCGCTCCCTCTAGTAGAGGTACTGGTACCGGCAGCCAGACCTCTACTTCCACAGCACCCTCCACGTCTGTGTCCCGCACTGCCGTCCGGCGCCAGGCGTCGATTTCAGACGCCTTTGACCGCACCACTCCCTTCCCCCCTGGAGACCGACGTGTGCGTTCCCTCAATGGCCTCCTGGCAAGGGTTATTGCCCAACATCTGCTGCCCTTCAACATAGTTGACAGCAACCCCTTCAGGCAGATGTTGGAGCAGGCCCAACCCCAATGGCGTGTCCCCAGCCGCCATTTCTTTGCCAGGACTGGTGTCCCTGCCCTACACCAGCACATTGTGCAGAATGTAACCCTGTCGCTGGATCACGCTGTCAGCGACAGGGTTCATCTGACAATGGATGGCTGGACCAGCAGGCATGGGCAGGGACGCTACATCAGCTTCACGGCCCATTGGGTTTCCCTCCGAGGCGTCGGTGAGGGATCGTCGGCAACCGATCTTGTGGTGCCGCCCCGGGGTGTCCAGGGGAGAACTGCTGGTCTCCCTCAAGCCACTGTCTCCGCAGCTGCTGAGCCTCCCAGCAAGCGCCCCCGTAGCTACTCAAGTGTGGGGCACGTGCGCTGTCAGGCCGTGCTCCAGCTTGTTAGTTTAGGGGACCGGAGACACACTGCAGAAGAAGTGCTGAAAGCACTTCAAGCTCAGGTCCAGAAGTGGCTGACACCCCGAAGGCTCCAGCCAGGTATGGTTGTCTGCGATAACGGCAGCAACCTACTCGCCGCCCTCCATGCTGGCAGTCTGACGCACGTGCCCTGTCTGGCACATGTCCTCAACCTGGTGGTGCAGAAGTTCCTGCGCACTTATCCAGGGTTGAGTGACATTGTGGCAAAGGCGCGTAGGATTGCCAGCCACTTCAGGCGCTCCCCAACCGCTACCGCGTCCCTGTCCAAATTGCAGCGGAAGTACAATCTGCCCCTTCACAGGCTGATTGTGGACAGTGTGACGCGGTGGAACTCCACCCTCCACATGCTGAAGAGGTTGTGGGAGCAGCAAAGGGCGGTGAGGGAGTACCTGATGGAACTAGGCACTGAGAGGGCTTCACCACAACTCCCTTTCATCGCCTGTGCGCAGTGGGGGCAGATAAACCAGGTCTGCCAAGTGTTGTCCTCCTTCGAGCAGGCGACCAAGATGGTCAGCAGTGAGCAAATTGGCCTCAATAGCGTGCTGCCAATACTGTTCATGCTGGAGAGGACACTAGATCGCCTGCTCGAGGCTGGGGAGAGTGCCTTGGTGGAGCAGGAGGAGTCAGCAATGCTCCACCGAGACCAGGGCCAGGACCAGGAGGAGGAGGAGGAGGAGGAGGATGATGATGAAGAGGAGGAGGAGGTGGTTGCTGGTGTCGTCCCGGAGTCAGGGCCTGGTCAGGAGGGAGAGCCGGTGTTGGGGGCACCGATAGTCCGGGGGTTGGGCATGTCTGAGTTTGACCAGCAGCGCCTCAGGGATGAAGAGTCGCACCTCATTCACCTGGCCAGCATTGAGGAGTCACAGCGGGCTGTGCTCTTCCCCATGGCTGCCCACATGCTGAGATGCCTCAGGAGGGACCCCCGGGTTAAGACCATCAAGACGAGGGATGATTTCTGGATGGCCACCCTTTTGGATCCCAGGTGCAAGGGGAAACTGGAGCAGTTCATCCCAGCCAGCCGGAGGCAGCACCGGATGGAGGAACTGCAGGCAGCCATTGTCAGACGGTTGGAGCAGGCAACTCCCCGGCCTCCAGTTGTCCCCCCTCATCTCACCCAGCAGGTGGCTGCACCCAGCTGCAGCCGAGCAGGGGACCTAATGGAAGAGATGAGGATGTTCTTCCAAACCGAGCGACCCAGTACCACCACCAGCAGCAGCAGCAGCAGTCACCACCAGCGGCTGGCCCACATGGTGGCAGACTACATGGCGTCCGTCGGTGCTTCTGACAGTATGAGCACCGACGACCCCATGGAGTACTGGGTTGCCAGATTGGACACCTGCCGCGAGCTCGCTCAGTATGCGCTGGAGTTATTGTCTTGCCCCCCCTCCAGCGTACTATCTGAGCGGACATTCAGCGCGGCAGGTGGGGTGGTCACGGACAAGAGGACCCGTCTGTCCACAGACTCCGTGGACAGACTCACATTCATAAAGATGAATGAGTCCTGGATCGGCGGTGACTTTCTGGCACCCGTCGTCGGTTCAGGGCGCTGAAGGGTCCCTTGCCATGCATTCCCTGATGAAGCCCCGGACCTGATGTATTTACAGTGCTGAATATAACTATTTCAACATCAGAGAAAATCAATGTTAATATTTGGTACAGTAGGCTTTCTTTGCAATTACAGCGGTCAAACATTTCTTGTAGTTTTACACCAGCTTTGCACACACTGGAGGAGGGATTTTGGCCCACTCCTCCACACAGATCTTCTCTACATCAGTCATGTTTCTGGGCTATCGCTGAGAAACACGGAGTTTGAGCTCCCTCCAAAGATTCTCTATTGGGTTTAGGTCTGGAGACTGGCTAGGCCACGCCAGAACCTTGATATGCTCCTTACAGAGCCAATCCTTGGTTATCCTGGCTGTGTGCTTTGGGTCATTCTCATGTTGGAAGACCCAGCCTCGACCCATCTTCAAAGCTCTAACTCAGGGAAGGAGGTTGTTGCCCAAAATCTTGCAATACATGGCCCCGGTCATCCTCTCCTTAATACAGTGCAGTCACCCTGTCCCATGTGCAGAAAAACACCACCAAAGCATGATGCTACCACCCCCATGCTTCACATTAGGGATGGCGTTCTTGGCATGGTACTCATCATTATTCTTCCTCCGAACACGGTTAGTGAAATTATGATCAAAAAATTATATTATAGTCTCATCTGACCACATGATTTTCTCCCATGACTCCTTTGGATCAGTCAAGACAATTATGTCAGCAGTTATTTCACACCCTATATACTCTTATTAAGACTGCTGTACATCATGGCAACTCCTGCCCATGTGATATGACTCTGTATCAACTACTACTGTTAATACTACTACTGCTGCTTCTGCTGCTGCTGCCGCCCAGTCAATACACCTATGTCAGCAGTTATTTCACACTCTATATACTCTTATTAAGACTGCTGTACATCATGGCAACTCCTGCCCATGTGATATGACTCTGTATCAACTACTACTGTTAATACTACTACTGCTGCTTCAGCTGCTGCTGCCGCCCAGTCAATACACCTATGTCAGCAGTTGTTTAACACTCTATATACTCTTATTCCTACTGCTGTTCATCATGGCACCTCCTGCCCATGTGATATGACTCTGTATCAACTACTACTGTTAATACTACTACTGCTGCTTCTGCTTCTGCTGCTGCTGCCCAGTCAAGACACCTATGTCAGCAGTTATTTGACACTCTATATACTCCTATTCCTACTGCTGTTCATCATGGCACCTCCTGCCCATGTGATATGACTCTGTATCAACTACTACTGTTAATACTACTGCTTCTGCTGCTGCTGCTGCCCAGTCAAGACACCTATGTCAGCAGTTATTTGACACTCTATATACTCCTATTCCTACTGCTGTTCATGATGGCACCTCCTGCCCATGTGATATGACTCTGTATCAACTACTACTGTTAATACTACTGCTGCTTCTGCTGCTGCTGCCCAGTCAAGACACCTATGTCAGCAGTTATTTGACACTCTATATACTCCTATTCCTACTGCTGTTCATCATGGCACCTCCTGCCCATGTGATATGACTCTGTATCAACTACTACTGTTAATACTACTGCTGCTTCTGCTGCTGCTGCCCAGTCAAGACACCTATGTCAGCAGTTATTTGACACTCTATATACTCCTATTCCTACTGCTGTTCATCATGGCACCTCCTGCCCATGTGATATGACTCTGTATCAACTACTACTGTTAATACTACTGCTGCTTCTGCTGCTGCTGCCCAGTCAAGACACCTATGTCAGCAGTTATTTGACACTCTATATACTCCTATTCCTACTGCTGTTCATCATGGCACCTCCTGCCCATGTGATATGACTCTGTATCAACTACTACTGTTAATACTACTGCTGCTTCTGCTGCTGCTGCCCAGTCAAGACACCTATGTCAGCAGTTATTTGACACTCTATATACTCCTATTCCTACTGCTGTTCATCATGGCACCTCCTGCCCATGTGATATGACTCTGTATCAACTACTACTGTTAATACTACTGCTGCTTCTGCTGCTGCTGCCCAGTCAAGACACCTATGTCAGCAGTTATTTGACACTCTATATACTCCTATTCCTACTGCTGTTCATCATGGCACCTCCTGCCCATGTGATATGACTCTGTATCAACTACTACTGTTAATACTACTACTGCTGCTTCTGCTGCCCAGTCAAGACACCTATGTCAGCAGTTATTTCACACCCTATATACTCTTATTAAGACTGCTGTTCATCATGGCACCTCTTGCCCGAGTGATTTGACACTGTATTGTCAATGTCTACTACTACTATTACAGCTCAGTCAAGACACCTGTGTCCCAATTTTTTGGTACACTATTGACTACTATGACCACTACTGATGCTGTAAAGTATTCCCCAAGTGTTTTTATGCTATGTATTACTATTACCACTACTGCTTGTAAATCATGCCTGTGTGATACTTAGTGGGAATGCTTTAATAAGCATTCCTAGTATGGATACCCGTAAATGTATTAATCTTAATTAGTGTGAATGCTTTAATAAACATTTCCAGTATTGATATCCGTAAATTTAGTAATCTTATTATTCCTTACGTTTTTTGGTTCTGCGTAACTTCGGCATACTTTCAGCTATTGAGACCATTCAACTGTAAAAATGTTCGTCTCGTTCAGCTAATGATGGGACTTCTTCAAGTTTTTTTCTACTTTTTACACTTTTATAAATTTTAAGCTTTTAGACCCTTTTTTTAAACATTGAAGTCAATGAGAACATCCTTTTCCCCTTTGAATTCACATGCCATGCCAAAAGTTTCAGCTACTTCATACTTTCACTTACAGACACTGAAAAAACTTTAAAGCGGTCACAAAATATTTAGCTATCCGGCTATGACTTTTCAGATCGTTATCGTTTACAATTTTTTGGTGAAAACGCAATTTACGTTTTGCGAATTTTTCACAAAAATGCAATAGGTTATAATGTAATCCTATGGAGGGGATTTAGAGTCTGTCATGTGACCTTAACATTGGAGATCTTTGTAATTAAAAATATCTTTACAAAAAGGGGAAACAAATTGGTCTCACGCCCACAAGATCTACTTTTCATACACAATTTTTATATCAAAACGTAGCTATGCTTGTCTGGTTTATGGCAATGTGACCAATTCTGCGATACGTATTTTAGTTTTAATTATTGGAGCAACAGCCAGAAATTATGTCTCATAGACTCTCATGTGAAATTATCTAAAAAATGTTGCTGCAGAACTCACAAAGACGCTCTTTTCTAAATCGCAGACATGGCCACATTTTTAAGTTTATCTACATAAATTTCATATCGATGCGTTTACAAGGGCCGTGTATTTCAAACGGTGTAGTCGTTGTATCAATTGCATGTACGTTTGAGGATTTATTAAGCTTTGTTTGGAGGCTTAAATCATGTATTAGATCTGTGAATTAAAAGCGTTTGTAATGTTATTTCTTTCCATAAATAACTTTCCTGACCTCAGTGCAATATTCCTCCTCACTGACCTGGGGGGGAGGGGAAACCTCTTGAGGGGGGAGGGGCGACCAGGAAGTCAGCATACTCTATACTTTGCAGATAGAGAAAGAAGCTGTGTGTCCTAAAGATAGTGTAGTGGTTATGGTGAATGTCTTTGGCAAGGGGCTCAGCAATTAAGCTATTCAGCATTCCCACTCGCATTTTCCTCAGGAAATGCATTGTCTAGTTACATTATATTTTAATACTACTGCTGCTGCCTCCATGCTGAGTAAAGCTTCATGACCTCTCTGGCACAGCGGATCCACCAACAGCCTCCGCTACAAGCTACCAGACCGGATCTAAACAGCAAGTGTAACTATAACAATGAACCTTATGTTAAACCCTGGTTTGCGGCATTTATACTGCAACCATTGGGCTGTCTGCAAGAGCTCATCTGCATTCTCTCTCTCTTTCTTGCTCTCTCTCTCTCTCTGTATATATATATATATATATATATTGTTGCTTTTGTTATGTTCATTTTTCAACAGTTTATTTTGTGTTCGTCGTGTCTGTGTCGTGTGCTTTAGTTTGTCCTAGGTTACTGTTAAATAAAATAATAGTATAAAATGTTTTTGCTTATTATGAAGTTAGATGTGTTGATGTTGATTTGTTTGATGTGAAGTTAGATGTGTTGAAAAACCTACAAATCTATCTCAAAAAGAAATAAAACATTTCCAAAAAATAAGATTTTTTAATAAAAAAATAAATTCAGATATAACTCTGATTGAGCTTATGAAGCCGTTCCATTTCCGCAATATTTTTGGATTGCTGCTGCTCTAGCAGCACATTTTGTTGAGTCAGGTAGCGGATCTGGCGTTGGTTTCCCAGGATCCTCTGGTGGGTTTTCTTTATGAGTGCGTTCTGCCTCATCATCTTTCTTGATACTGTTAGGATATAATAAAAAAACATTTGGATTTCAAAGAACGTTACCAAATAAATAAAATATTTTTTTTGCTTATTAATCAATCATTATCATGTGTATACACTTGTTATGTGTCTAACACATCCCGGGAGTGCAGAATTATTAGGCAAATGAGTATTTGGACCACATCATCCTCTTTATGCATGTTGTCTTACTCCAAGCTGTATAGGCTCAAAAGCCTACTACCGATTAGGCATATTAGGTAATGTACATCTCTGTAATGAGAAGGTGTGTGGTCTAATGACATCAACACTCTATATCAGGTGTGCATAATTATTAGTCAATTTCCTTTTCTTTGGCAAAATGGGCCAAAAGAATGACTTGACAGACTCTGAAAAGTCCAAAATAGAGAGATATCTAGCAGAGGGATGCAGCACTCTTAAAATTGCAAAGCTTCGGGGGCGTGTCCAAGATGGCGATGGGAGCGGACGTGTAATCCACGAGCTCCCGCTCTGAGAATCTCTCCTACCCTAATCCTGTGTGGAATTTGACTTACCTCCTCAACCTTTCTTACCCTCCTCCGTGGGGAATGCGCCGGAACAACAAGGGAGGCCAGACTCGCCGGAAAACCGCTCCTGTGGGCACCCCTCCCAAATTGGGGCCTACACTGCCCTCGCCGCCTACCCGCATGGAGGCTCACGTGGACCCGCCGCGGGATGGTGTGATCCAAACCGGATCGGAGGCGTTCGAGGCGCTCATGACGGCGATCTCCACCTGCCAGACCACCCTCACGGTGAAGATAGACCATGTGCAGGCAGACACGGCGCTTATCCGGAGAGACCTCGATGCGTTCAGAGACCGCGTGTCGGAAGCGGATAGGCGGGTCTCGGACCTGGAAGACATCCAGCATGACCACCACTCCGACATCCAGGCCCTGAAATCCAGAGTGAAAGCCTTGGAGCACAGGGCGGAGGACGCCGAAAACAGGAATCGGCGCAATAATCTGCGCGTACTCGGGATCCCAGAGGGGGCGGAAGGCACCGATCCGGTGGCCTTCATGGAGCAGATCCTTCCTACCCTCCTCCCTGCTGCCCGATTCTCGCACTACTTCTCCATAGAGAGGGCCCATCGAATCCCGGCGACCAGGGGCCCTGTGGGAGCGCCGCCGCGCACCTTTATTTTCAAGTTCCTTCACTACAGGGACCGTGACACCGTCCTCCGTGCTGCCCGCCTACAGGGAGAACTCAAGTTTCAGAATGCTCGGCTCCTGATCTTCCCTGATTACTCCGTGGAGACACAGCGCCAGCGCAAGTCGTTTGACCACGTCCGAGCCATGCTCCGAGATCGCGGGGTTAAATACAGCATGCTTTTCCCTGCCAGGCTCCGAGTCCAGGACGGCGAGAGGGTGCAATTTTTCACTTCCCCGAGGGATGCTGCAGCATGGGCTGATTCCCTTCCAAGATGAGAGGCCTGGCCGTTTCTCCTACAGTGTGCATCCTGGCTGACTGTGAGTAGACTCATGGGGGATTTTCTTTATGGGGGGGCTGGGGGAATTGCCTGATCGCCCGTAAGGTACTTGGGGGCACTCATCCCCCCTGCCATGGCTGCGGGTACACCTGACTGGCCCATCCTGGAGGGAGACTATGGAGTTCATTCCCCCTGCAGCCTGGCGATTACACACTTCTCCTCTTTGTCCCCTGGTGACTGGATGGGTCCCGCTCCCCACTTGCTGGCCCCCCCAGCCCTCCACTGCTCACTATCTCTCCCCTGAGAGTTGAACCCCGGGCCGTCCCCCCTGTTCTTTACCCCTCCAGTCCCCCCAGCGAAGGCCCCCTCTTTACTCCCAGGAACTGTAGCACTGCAGCGATGGCCCACACTCCTTGCTGAAACGGCAAGTGATTTCTTCCCCTTCACCGGTCTTTTTTGTTTCTGTTTTTGGATCCTGACTGTTTTTCCGCCCTTTTATTTGTCCCTAAGTATTGCGCCCCCGGGGCTCCGGGTGATCCACACACTTTCATCCTACTATGGATTCTCAGGTTCACTGACTGTTGTACCTAGCAGAAGCGGACAGTCGCTTGTTCGATGCCCTCATGTCCGGCCTGAGGGCTGGGTTTAGTTTGGGGATACAAGCCCTCTTCCATGTTTGGGGGGGAGGCGGGGTGGGGGGGGGTTGGGGGGCCCTGTTGGCACCCGGTTGATTTTTTATGTTTTATGGTTAACGACAGTACCAATTGAAATTATTGTTTTGCATGCTCTGTTGGTGGGCCAGGGCCCTTCCCCCGACCGCGTTTTGACCTGGGGGAACGGTCCGGGGCTCTTATGTTTATGTTTGCCTTATCCTCCTCTACTCTCCCTGTTGGGTCACCATGACAACCCTTGACGTCCTCTCCTGGAACACACGGGGATTGAACTCGCCAATCAAGAGATCCCTTGTGTTCCAATTCATCAAAAAGCATAGTCCTCATATCTGTGTGTTGCAGGAGACGCACCTGGTGGGCAGCAGGACCCTTAGCCTGAAAAAACCATGGGTAGGACACCACTACCACTCCACGTATTCTAACTACGCCAGAGGGGTCAGTGTTTTGGTGCTCAAATCACTCCCCTTTAAACTCCTTGATCTAGTGCTGGACCCGGGTGGTAGGTTTGTGGTGGTACACGCCCTGATTTGTAACCTTCCGTGGGTTTTGGTGGGGCTCTATCTCCCCCCCCCCCGCCTCCTTGGGGGTCCTGGGTGTACTTGCGGCCAAGTTGGCGCAATTCCCCTGTGACAATGTGGTCCTGATGGGTGACTTCAACCTAGTCCCAGACACTGGTATGGACAGGTTCACCCCATCGGGCACTACTCGCCAGGGACTGGCGGAATGGGCGGACACTTACGGTCTCACAGATGTCTGGCGTTGGAGACACCCGACCTCCCGGGCCTTCACATGCCACTCAGCCACCCACAAATCCTTTTCACGGATAGACCTGGCGTACGTGGGGAAGGCGGTCCTCCCTAGGGTGCGGGACATAGCTATCCTCCCCCGAGGGATCTCGGACCACGCTCCCCTGCTCCTCTCGTTGACACTGTCGACCGAACCGAATAGCATTTCATGGCGGCTCTCCAGATTCTGGGCATCTGACCCGGAGGTGGACCCCAAGTTTCATGATACCCTGCGGACATACTGGACGGAAAACCCCGGTTCGGCTGGGGAAGCCACGGTGTGGGATGCCTTCAAGGCGTCCTCCCGCGGCCACTACCAATCGATTATCGCAGGGGTGAGGAGGGAGCGGAGGAAGGAGCTTACCGAAGCAGAGAGGGAGGCTGTCAGGCAGGAGGCCCTATATGTGCGAACACGGGACCCTCACCACTATTCCCAGCTTCGGATACTGACACAACAAACCGTCCTTTTGCGGACAGCCCTGACGCAGAAGAAGCTCCTCCATCAATCCCAGCGCATCTTTGAGCAGGGGGAACGGACGGGGAAGCTTCTTGCCTGGCTGTCCAAGGAACAGTCGGGCGCGTCTGCCATAGCCCAGGTTAGGGACAGCGACGGGGCCCTCCATTCGACTCCGAAGGAGATCAACCAATGCTTTACTGACTACTACCAACACCTGTACAGCTCCAGAGTGACATATGACTTAGCTGACCTACTGAGCTACTTAGAGGGGGTAGACGTCCCGGTCCTCACTACCTCATCTGTGCGTAAATTGGATGCTCCAATTAAACTGGAGGAGGTACAGGCTGCTTTAAAAATGATGCAGGGGGGCAAGACCCCGGGACCAGATGGCTTCCCGGTGGAGTTTTATAAACTCTACGGGGAGGATCTGGCCCCTAAGTTACAGTCGCTTTTTGCTGACACATTGACATCGGGAGCTCTCCCGGAGTCGATGAGCGAGGCAATAATCGTAGTTATTCCTAAGCCCGGTAAGGACCCTGCCCTATGTTCATCATACCGCCCCATATCCCTCCTAAATGTCGATGCCAAAATTTTTGCTAAGGTCCTGGCCAATAGACTCAACTCGGTGATCACGGCCCTGGTTCACCCGGACCAGACGGGCTTTATGCCGGGCCGGGGAACGGACGTAAACCTTCGTCGTCTCCACACCCACCTGGCGCTAGCCGGCCCTGGGGGGGCCGGGGTGGTGGCCTCACTCGACGCCGAAAAGGCATTCGACTCGGTCGAGTGGGGCTACCTTTGGGCGGTGTTGTCTCGGTTCGGTTTCGGTCCCCGATTTCTGTCCTGGATACAGATGCTGTATGCCCGCCCCAGGGCGCGCATTCGGACCAATGGGACCCTGTCTGCCTCCTTTCCCCTGGAACGGGGGACCAGGCAGGGCTGCCCGTTGTCACCGGCATTGTTTGCCCTGGCCCTGGAGCCCCTGGCTGCGCACATTCGGCGCGACCCAGGGGTCCGGGGAGTTAGGGTAGGTCCCCTGGAAGAAAAACTGTCCCTCTATGCCGATGACGCTCTGCTATACTTGGCGGATGCCTCCGCCTCTCTACAGAACGCATTGTCACATTTTGAGACGTTCGGTCGGTTTTCGGGGGTGCGAATCAATTGGGACAAGTCGGTCCTCCTCCCACTTCATCCATCGTTGCCGCGAGTGGACACTCGCACTCCTCTCCGGTGGGTGGAGGACTTCACCTACCTGGGGGTGAGGGTGGGTCTCGAACCCAGATCCTACTTAGACAAAAATGTCCTTCCAATGCTAGACCTCCTGACCAAAAGATGCTCGACGTGGCGTAGTCTCCCCCTTACACCGGTGGGCCGGGGAAATCTCATCAAGATGGTGATACTGCCTAAATTGCTATACTTCTTCCGACAGACCCCGGTCATTATCCCAAGGTCCTTTTTTCGACGGCTCGACGCTATCGTGATGTCGTTCATTTGGGCGGGCAGCCCTCCCCGGGTTGCTAAACGTCTCCTCTATCTCCCCTTGTCCGGGGGCGGGTTAGCCCTTCCAAACTTCCTGGCCTACTACTGGGCGGCGGTCCTGGTGACGGTCCGGTGGTGGTTTTCCCAGCCACGACAGAACCCGGCGGTCACTCTAGAGGCGGCGGTACTAGGGTCCTACGCGGCCCTTTCCAACCTTGTGTTCCGAGGGCGCAGGGCCCATCCCTCCGTCACGGAACCCATGGCGACGGTGATAAGGGTATGGACGTCGTCTAGAGCTCGAATGCTTAAACCACAGACCGTATCCCCGCACACCCCGTTGTGGGGTAACCCGCATCTTCCCCACCTGAACACGGTCCCTGACCCGGTAGTCTGGGCTCGGCGGGGCGTCCTCACCCTCCGGCATGTGATGCCGGATGGTGTGGTGATGTCCTTTCAGGAGCTATGCCAGACCTATAAAGTCCCATCCTCCTTTAGTTTTAGATATGCGCAATTGAGACATGCCTTGGCGGCTCAGTTCCCGGAGCCGGTGGTGCTCGAGTCGGACTCGGTCGAGCGCCTCCTGGTTTCGGGTATTATGGGGAAACCCCTCTCATCCCTCTACTTAAGGTTCACGTTGGCATACGACACGGACATGACGCGCACCCTGGCCAAGTGGAATGCCGACATACCGGATCTGGACGAGGAGATTTGGGAGGAGTGTGTTTCTTCTTATCTTCCGTCCATGATCGCATCCAGAGACAGGTTCATCCAACTAAAACTTCTACACAGGGCCTACTACACCCCTCAAAAACTTGCTAAAATCTACCCCGCTAGGAGCCCGGCCTGTACAAGATGTCTGGGGGACGAAGGCACATTTATCCACATGGTCTGGTCCTGCCCCAAACTAGATGAGTACTGGAGGAAGGTGGCGGAGGTCCTCTCGGACCGCTGTGGGGTGGTGCTTGTGAAGGATCCCAAAATTTTCCTTCTGAGTTACCTGGGTGAGATAGAGGGAGATAGATATACTAAATTATCCATCACTTTCGCACTATTCTATGCCAGAAGGGAGATCCTACTCCGATGGCGGGGCTCCGAGCTCCCCACTGTGTCCTCCTGGCTGGCCACAATCAGCAAAGTCCTTCCCCTCTACCGGTTGACATACGAAAGCAGAAACTGCCCAGCGAAATTCGAACGCATTTGGTCGAAATGGATTGATTCGGTTGGAGACCCCTGATCGCATCCTCTATCATATCTCTGCCCCCGGGGGCCGGGAGGTGGGTGAGACCCCCCCCTCCCCCCCCGGCCGTGCCCGCCCCCTCCTCTGCCCCCTCGCTTCCCTCCTAAAAGGGGGGGGTGACGGGGTGGGATTGGCGGACGGGTGGCGCCTCATGGTGCCGTCCTTCATTGGTTTCAGCTCCCTCCCTGCAGTTTATCCTGCCCTAGACGTGGCGGGTATGCCCTCCCGCCAGGAGTATGCCATGTATGTGCTGTACGTGTATGATTATCTCCAATTGCACTGTGACTTTTGCACTCTCTGTACTGTCGTGTCTATGTGTGTGTTGTTGTTTGTCTTTTGAAAACAATAAAAACTTATACTGTAAAAAAAAATTGCAAAGCTTCTGAAGCGTGATCATCAAACAAAAGAAGCGTGTGGAAAAACAAAGGTGCAAAATAACTGCCCATGAACTGAGAAAAGTTAAGCGTGCAGCTGCCAAGATGCCACTTGCCACCAGATTGGCCATATTTCAGAGCTGCAACATCACTGGGGTGCCCAAAAGCACAAGGTGTGCAATACCCAGAGACATGGCCAAGGTAAGAAAGGCTGAAAGACGACGACCACTGAACAAGACACACAAGCTGCAACGTCAAGACTGTGCCAATAAATATCTCAAGAAAGATTTTTCTAAGGTTTTATGGACTGCTGAAATGAGAGTGAGTCTTGATGGGCCAGATGGAAGAGCCCGTGGCTGGATTGGTAAAGGGCAGGGAGCTCCAGTCCGACTCAGACGCCAGCAAGGTGGTGGTGGAGTACTGGTTTGGGCTGGTATCATCAAAGATGAGCTTGTGGGGCCTTTTCGGATTGAGGATGGAGTCAAGCTCAACTCCCAGTCCTACTGCCAGATTATGGAAGAGACCTTCTTCAAGCAGTGGTACAGGAAGAAGTCTGCATCCTTCAAGAAAAACATGATTTTCATGCAGGACAATGCTCCATCACACGTGTCAAAGTACTCCACAGCGTGGCTGGCAAGAAAGGGTATTAAATAAAAAAAACTAATGACATGGCCTCCTTGTTCACCTGATCTGAACCCCATTGAGAACCTGTGGTCCATCATCAAATGTGAGATTTACAAGGAGGGAAAACAGTACACCTCTCTGAACAGTGTCTGGGAGGCTGTGGTTGCTGCTGCACGCAATGTTGATGGTGAACAGATCAAAACACTGACAGAATCCATGGATGTCAGGCTTTTGAGTGTCCTTGCAAAGAAAGGTGGCTATATTGGTCACTGATTTGTTTTTGTTTTGTTTTTGAATGTCAGAAATGTGTATTTGTGAATGTTGAGATGTTATATTGGTTTCACTGTTAAAAATAAATAATTGAAATGGGTATATATTTATTTTTTTGTTAAGTTGCCTAATAATTCTGCACAGTAATAGTAGTCACCTGCACACACAGATATCCCCCTAAAATAGCTAACACTAAAAACAAACTAAAAACTACTTCCAAAAATATTCAGCTTTGATATTAATGAGTTTTTGGGGTTCATTGAGAACATGGTTGTTGTTCAATAATAAAATGAATCCTCAAAAATACAACTTGCCTAATAATTCTACACTACCTGTATACTTCTATCATAAATACCATATTATGGTTCTGCAATCTAACGGGTGCGCTTTATATGTTGTCCATTTTTATATCTACATTTTATTGTTGAAATGTTATTAATCATTGTGCACATATTTACCTTCCTGAGCGAGGCTCACAGGAACGCTGTCTTCCTCCTGCTCGTCTCCTTGAGAAGTTGGGGTGGGGGAAGCTCCTCAGCTTGCACCTCAACAGGAGCTGGGGTTGGCGAGTGGGAGGGCCCTGGCTGCTCCTCCTCATCCCTCTCCTCCTCTGCCGCATCCTCCTCTGCCGCATCCTCCTCCTCATCGGCCTGGCGCCTTCTGCGCTTGGCGCACACAGTTGGTAGCGGAGCTCCTATAATAACACAATGTTCATATATTATAAAAATGTTTTCTAATGACGTATGCAAATTCTGTGTACTCTGCTGTATTGTATATGAATACAAATTAATTTATATAGACAGTTAACCAATGGGACAATGTTATATTAAAGGGTCTTGTGGGCACTACAGGGGACTGAGCGTGAGCTGGGCTGCCACCATGGTAAAATGAGCTGTTTTTGTCTCCTTTGTTTTGTTCAGACGATCTCATGTTAAAAAAAGGGCTTGATGGAGTACACGGGATTACTATAACAACCCCACGCCTAACACAGGAATTTAGTGGGAATCTATATATATAAAACTCAACGTGTGTGTGCATGTATGTATGTATGTATGTTCCACCATCACGTCCAAACGGCTAAAGATATTTACATGAAACTTGGCACACAGGTTACTTATATGTCAGCCACAAACATAGGATAGGTGGTTTAACCCTTACCCACCCCCATTTGCCTTGGTCAGGGTTTTTCTTTAAAGTCCCATTCAACTCTATGGGAAATACATGTTACTTCATAACAGCTGTAGATATTTCGATAACACTTGGTCACATGTTATCTATACGTCTACTTAAAGTATAGGATCGTTAATTTATCCCTTAACTACCCCCATTGGTGAGGGTCGGGCTTTTTGTTTAAAGTCCCATGCAAAGCAATGGGAAAAGTATGTTCCCACATAACTTCTGTGTTCCTGTCTGCTGTCCCATGTCTTTTTCCAACAGTACTATGAATACCTTGGCTGGTGGTGATATATGTTGCAACAATATGGCGTCTTGGTTAACAACATCTGACCTTACATTAATTACATATGACCTTACATAACTGTCACCAAAGGAGCTGCGGTGGCTCAACGCGATTGCCACTGCGCTGACAAGCCATTCACCTCTGCAGCTAGGGGTTCGGATCCCACTCTCGGCTACATGTGAATTGAGTTTGGTGGTCTCAGCCCGGCCCCCGGTGGGTGTGCTATGCGAGGTAAGCCTGCGCTTAGTACGCCCACCTCCCTCCCACAAAAACCACCACACTTACACACGCACTCGCAATTGGGTTAACATGCACGCACTCTGACCATGCGGTCTCTAAAAAGAGAGGCGAAGGACTAACGGGGCTGGTTGAGCGGGCAAATCCTCTCACTCCCTTATAGGGAGTCCCTCTGCCCTGTTGGGCTTCGAAGCGGAGCAGGTAGGACGGTCTGTGTGGGAGGACCCCCTCACACCCGCCATTGCCACCCGGGGCATGGAGAAAGGTGGCAGATTACCTCTGGGGGAGGCCTGCCTACTCCCAACTCCTGCAGTCCGGCTCCTCTCTCGAGTACACGCACAAAATACACTTTAGGAAAAAAAAACATAACTGTGACCAATAACTTACCTGGATGATATTTATTCCGGATACGCCTGACCCGGTTCATCTGGCGCCTCTTCAGGTCGGACCACTTTTTGAGGATCACCATGCGACTGGGTGCTTCGCCGTTTTGGGCGCGTAGTTCCTCAATTATGGAGCTTACAACTGCCTGTTTTTCTTGCTGCCTCTGCAGCTCATCATATCCTGTTTCCAGGAACTTCTGCAAGATGAAGAACAAAGTATATTGTAATACTTTTGTTGACAGCCTTATGGATATATGACGTAAATGTATGGTATTCAACAATTGGAAGCATTCTCGCCTTATTAATCAATGACAGGGGTAACATGACAGATTTTATATCCTGCCATTTCGGTCGCCACCTTTTTTGCATAAATATAGCAGCCATTATGATTTGCATAATTATGTATATATGATTAACAACACAGGATACACGTATAGGGGAGATATGCGTTGCTATTCATCTGACCGCTATAATTATTTTTGGACACTGATAATGGGCCTGTACAATAGATTATTTTTTTCATCCCTATCTTTATATAGGAACAAGAATATGTTTGTTTCTTTTGACTTTTTGATGAATTAATTTAGAATAAATAATGGAGTTGATGTTATTTAACAACTACAACTACCAGCATGCTCTGATACACCATGTAGCTCATCCGTCACCAGCTGTACAACAATTATACTTTAACTCCCAGCATGCCTGGACAGTTAATGGCTGTCCGGTAATAACGGGGAGGCATGGGGTTCACAGTAGTTTCCCGCTGAGGGTTTGAGCTGCAGCACCGAATTTGCTTCAGCTAGAAGCACACTGTAAGCCACAGCCCATGTGAATGTACCCTGTACATTCACATTGGGGGAGAGGGGGGGGGGGTAATTGCAGCCAGTTGCATGCAGGGAGTTGTAGTTTTGCAACAGCTGGAGGCAGAATTATTTCACATTGGTCACTTTCCTCACTCTCCCATCTTCCTTTTCCCCACTTTCTTTTATTATTTTTCCCCGTGTTCTGTTTGTCACTCTTTTTGTTTTGGTGCTTGCACTTTATGTGTGGCGAGTAGGGTGCTGGTCCTCGGGCCGGTCTCTGAAAGTCTTGGGAGTTGGTGGACTCGGCCTTCTGGTTAGGTTCACCGGCTCTCATGGGGTCTCCCTTCTGGGGAGCCTCACCGAGGAGGGTTCTGTTTCGCAGGTCCTCCGAGGATGTTGGGTCCTTGTGGCTTCGGCTGCTTGGACCGAGATGGGTCCATATGGCTTCGGCTGTATGGACCACAGTAACTCTTTTCCCTGTCAGGAGCCTAACGCCCCGGGGGGTCAGAGACGGGACCTTTTCGGAGGACCACTGACGTATGCAGCCGTCGCAGTTTTTTGTGATGTCACTCTTTAGGTGTGTGCACATTTTTCCCTGCACCGGGTGGAGTTTTTGGGTTGTGTTTTGCACGCCACAGGCTTTTCAACAGAAAAAAAACAGCTGGAGGCAGAATGGTTGCAAAACACTACTGGTTTGTTACCTAACTCAGGGTTTCAAGACCAGTCCACCTCCAGCTGTTGCAAAACTACTACTCCCATCAGCCACGGTCTGTCAGTGCATGCTAAGAATTTTACTTTTGCTGCATCTAGGGTGCCACAGTTTAGAGACCCGTGCATAAAGGCCTGAAAAATGTGGGCCTGCAGAACTTACAATACTAGAAGTGCCAGCATTCCCAGGCATGCTGGAAGTTGTAGTTCTGCAACATCTAAAGGGCAATATGTATTCGAACGTCCTTGGGCCTTGAGGACCCTGAAGTCAGGACGTTCGCATACGTCCTATGTCCAAAAAAATGTTAAATTCATTATGCTAAATAACAAGGAAAAGTGCCTAAATACACATTTACCAACCAGGGTGTCTGCAGCTGTCCAGGCATGCTGGGACTTGTAGTTTTGTAAAAGCAGGAGACACATTGTTTGTGAAATACTAATATCTGATCATATATACTAACTTTTAAACTAGACTAAAATGCAGTTGAAGATAATGAAATAACAGTGGTCAAAATACTTACACAAATCATCATCTTTTCCTCAGAGAGTGTGAAATTACTTCCAACCATCTTGCTCTTCGATTGCGATGCGATCATAAAGTTGGAAACTGGCAAGGGTCCAGGAAATGGTCGCGTGTTGTTCGCGCGATTGCGCATGCTTGATCGAAAAATCGCAATATTTTTTGGCTAAAA
The DNA here is from genome assembly GCF_905171775.1 of Rana temporaria. Lineage (NCBI taxonomy): Eukaryota > Metazoa > Chordata > Amphibia > Anura > Ranidae > Rana > Rana temporaria. The sequence continues at coordinate 657,916 of NW_024404449.1, forward strand.
TATCACAAATATTCTATTTCAGAGTGCTCCTACAGCAGTTTTCGAAATATCTGCAAACAATTTCGCATTCGCATTTAGTGAAATTGCGCTAAAATATCTTGAATATTCGATTTCAGAATGAGCCAATCAGAGCGCTCCTACAGCATTTGGCGAAATTCCGCAATAATCATCGCAATCGCAATATTGCGAAATTTCGATAAAATATAACGAATATTCTAAGCCAATCAGAGTGCTCCTACAGCATTTGTCGAAATTGCGCAATAAATATCGCATTCGCATTTTGCGAAATTTCGATAAAATATCACGAATATTCTGAGCCAATCAGAGCGCTCCTCCAGCATTTCTCGAAATTGCGCAATAAATATCGCATTCGCATTTTGCGAAATTTCGACTAAATATCAAGAATATTCTGAGCCAGAGTGCTCCTACCGCAGTTATTAAAAATTCGCAATTATTTTCGCATTCGCAATAGCGAAAAATCGCAATCATTTAATTTCGATAAAATATCACGAATATTCGAATTTAGCGAATATATCTCGAATATTCGAATATATATTCGAGATATATCGCGAAATCGAATATGGCATATTCTGCTCAACACTAGTAATTAGTTAATTAATGTCAGAGTGTAAAGAAGTTCTTTAATGAGATAATTAAGTTTAATTCTGCCTGTAAATGTTTATGAATATGTTATCCCCAACAACTGAAAATGTATTATGATATGTCAAAGCAAAAAAAAGAGATTAGAACAAAGGTTTAATAGAAAAGTTGTTGATTGAGATTGTGTGAAGAATTGTATACAATTCAGTTAATGGTAAACAACATGGTATTTTGTATTTAACTGAAATCCTACAGATCTGGTCGTAAGAATTAATAAGTTGAGGTTTGAGCAATGTTTACAACAGATTCTAAACTTGGGTTTGGTTTATTATAAGGTTCCCAAGGAAAAATATTAAAATATGAAAGTTCTGTTTAATCTAAAAAATGTTATAAAAAAATGTAAAAATACAATTAAAAAACAAATAAGTGTTAAAAGTTTTTATAATGTGACCTTTCTGACAGGCTAGAAATTTTGGATCGGTTGGAGGAGGTTCTCGTGAAAATGGCCACTTCACAGTTCATTAGGCTGGAGCTAGTCTGTGAATTTCGCGAGTTTGTCCTCTAATTGATCTTTTGTCGCTGCTGTAGTTGGGAAAGGGTCATGTTATAATGTAATGTACATGATCTTTGGCAGATGTACAAACTAAATATGTTTTAAAATTTTAAAAAAAAGTTAAAAATGAGAAAAACGATACAATTTGATTGTAGTCACATTGTATGGTGAGTGGTGTCAATATAATGTTGTACAATCTTCTCTAAGCAATGGGGGGGGGGAACAGATGTTTTCTCTTAAGAGATTGTCGAACAGATGGGTTTTCCTGTAGAGAGCACTAAGGAAATGTGATCTGGCTGCTAGAGATCAGGTTACGCAGCCTGACAGAAGTCATGTAACTTTCTACTGATGGGTTTTAAATGACTCTTAGGCCTCGTACAGACGAGGGGATATCCGATGGAAACGGTCCACCGGACCGTTTCCATCGGACATTCCTCCTCCGGATTTAGATCCGATGGCTGTACACACCATCGGATCAAAATCCGCGCGGAAAACATCCGCGGTGACGTGGCCGCGCCGTCACCGCGACGATGACGCGGCGACATGCGCGACGTTGGAAGGTAAATACTTCCACGCATGCGTCGAATCATTACGACGCATGCGAGGGATGGGAGCGGACGGACTGATCCGATGAGTCTGTACAGACGACCGGATCAGTCCGCTGGACTGAATTCCAGCGGATAGATTTCTTAGCATGCTAAGAAATGTTTATCCGCTGGGAATCCGTCGGCTGGATTTTATTCCGCTGGGAAAGGTCCGCTCAGACGTACACACGACTAGATTTATCTGCTGGAACTGATCCACGGATCAATCCCAGCGGATAGATCCGGTCGTGTGTACGAGGCCTTAGAAGTCCATTGCGATGTTTGAAGGCAACAATATATATTTGTCTGAAGTAAATATTAAGTGAACTATAAAAGCATAGTATAGGGCAAATCTTTCTTTAATAATAAAAGGTAATTTGTACACAATCATTTGAAGATCTGAAAGAAAGCCCATATTAATATAGTAGTTTGGTTTGATATAGAGATTTCTTTCTTTCTTTCTCTCGCTCTCACACACACACACACACACACACACACACTCTCTCTCACACACACACACACTCTCTCTCTCTTCCACACACTCTCACACACACACACACACACACTCTCTCTCTTCCACACACACACACTCTCTCTCTCTCTCAAACTCTCTCTCTCTCCTAAAATATGGTGTTAATCTGCATAGTTAAAAAGAAAAATAGTGAAAAATAAAGATACAACATGAACAGATGATGCAGTATGATAGAGCCATATTTATGGAACAAAATGTTACTTTCAAGGCTTCAGATTGACAAATGTATTAATTGAGGGGATACTGTACCTTTATATTTGGATCCATGTAAGGATACAGTTAAACCTTCTGTATGTTCGTTTATGCTAAAGGCTGCTATGTTTAAGAGTATTAATACTGTATGATCGGTTCTGAAAACTAGTGTAATGTAATGAATACGTTTCTTTAGGAAACAATATTTAGGACAGAGCCCAATATAAAATTAAAATGCTTATGACGGGAAATATAGTAATTAGGTGAAACGGATGCTTTTATGAAATTTAACTTAGTAATGAGAATGTAGATTGGATACATTATGTTTGCTATGGTCAACAGAGGTTTGTTAACTGTAAACAAGGATGCATTCCAGTATATTACTGAACACCTAGAGGCCACTTCACAAATGACTTTGTATAAAATGATGGCCTTATACATGGTATTAGGTAACAAGGGGGTACAAAGAGAATGTAGGGACAGTACTGGTAAAATAGTCATTTTAAGGGGGGATTGTGGTGGAGATCATTCTAAAATCCCTATTTTCAAATTAGGCTAATTCTTTTTATTATTAGAATCACTGAAATTTTCCTCTTTTCTTTATACTGTTCATTTGTTTTTATACGCATTATGCATATGTATGTATGGGTATGATCAATGCTGCTTATTTTCTTTGATAAGATTTATCAGATGTTGTTTTGGAGTGATGAACTCAGCATTGAAGATACAGGGGTGAGCTGTTTGTTCAGAAGCCATTTCCTCTACATTTTCTCCTTCTGCTTTTCATCTTTCAAATGTGTTCAGCCCATCCCCCTACTACATTCCTAAAGTGGATTTTAACCTTCCCTCCCCCTCCTTTTCACTCGGATCTCCTGAAAGTTTGTGGAGGAAAACTTGTCTGTTTTACTGAGAGAACTTTTTTTATGACACATGGATTTGCAAGAAGAGCATGGAATGGACTTGTGAGAAGAAACCACCCTTGTATATGAACTGACCAATGAGGGCTATCATGCCAAGGACAAACCACACAGGGGGTGGGTGAGGAGGAGGGTAGAGTGGGTGTATCTGTATGATGTGAACCAATAAATGCATGTTTTGTGATTCTATGTTTTGTTGCGCGCTCAAAATTTTCTAGGAGTAGGAGCCTAAGGTCATATCTAAGTTTTGTCAGCTGATCAGAGACGGTAGGGGTTGTATTCCGTTTGTTTGTTAATTCTAGTTGGGTTATTTGATCAGTCAACTCAGTAACCCACTGCTGCCTCTGCCTCTTAAACCGTGCCCCCAACTGAATCCCAATACCACGCATGTATGCCTTATGGGAATTCCATAATACAAAAGGACTGTCAACAGAGCCAGCATTGTCAGAAAAATAAGAAGTTATATGTGACTCAAACACTTCTCTCGCATCACGTTGCTGTAAAAGAAAAGTGTTGAGTCTCCATACAGAGCTCCTCTGGGGAGGAATTGAATCCTCAACAGTTAAAACAATAGACGCATGATCAGACCATGTTATGGTATTAATGTCCACTGATTTGGTTTTCAACAACACTTGTTGGTCTACTACGAACAGATCAATCCTGGTGTAGACTTTATGAGGTGGAGAAAAATAGGTGTAGTCCCTTTCGGATCCATGCAAACAGCGCCAGGCATCATATACACCCTGGCTCTGCATACACGGAAGCAAAGTAGGCTGATAGCGGGTAGATTGGGAAGTAGAGTCCATCTTGGGGTCAGGCGCAACATTAAAGTCCCCGCATATAATCAAATGACCTTTTTTTAGTTTGAGAACCTTCTTCATCAGGTTGTTGAAAAAACGGATCTGGTGGGTGTTTGGCGAATATGCCGTTACTATAATATAAGGAACAGAGTCCATTTCACACAGCAGTGTGAGAAATCTTCCCAGCGGATCCTGAACTTGGGATTGTAAAGAAAAGGCCACTGAATCCCTTACAGCAATCAGTACTCCCTTCGTTTTTGAGTCTGCATTGGCCGTGAACACATGGGGAAAGCATTTATGGGAACACTTAGGTGGAGCCTTGCTACTAAAGTGTGTTTCCTGGGCGCATTAAAACGTCCCCGTTATGCGAAATGGCTTCGCTCCACATTGACTTTCTTTTCACCGGGTGGTTTAAACCTTTAACGTTCATAGATATTATTTTAAGTGGCATGTTTTGTAGGTGGGGTTAATGCTTGGGAAGATGAAGGATGACATAACGATCCAGTGTAGAGGGCACCAAGTGTGGCTACTTGGTAACAATTCAGAAATAAGTCCAGCAAATAATACTCACAGCCAGAAGGCCGGCAGTCCACAGGATAAACACGGGTGCACTTTCGGGTTGGTTGGCATCCTGGACCATCCTTGATAATATTCCGGGCACAGTAGTGCACTCCGATCCATCGACATCCAGAAGGGCGAGGTATAGGTGAAGTGAAAACATCAAGAAGAAAAAAAAATAAAATGTGAAAAAGGAGGTAAGAAAAAAAAAGGACAACATGAACAGAGCAACATAGTAATGACCCTGAGCCCAGGGTCACATCCATAGAAAGCGACAAGTCACTTGGGGCAGCTATCTGCTGCAACAGAATTGGGGTAACAATGTCAATGGCGACAACTTAGTGACAGGCGGGAGACAAAGTAGGAATTGAGAGACCCATCACGGTCAGTATTAGGCATGAGTTTTTGCATTCCTGGAGGTGACCCGTTTCCAGTCTGACTCCACATGGAGCGGAGTGCTGGTTAAGGCCTGCTTCGCAGCCTCAGCAGGGAGGAGCCCCCATTCCCTAAGAAGGTCAAGGCCCTTTTCCAAAGACGATATTGTATAGGTGCGGTTATCCCTGGTTACAGAAAGCTTTGTCGGGTATCCCCACCTATATATTATTTTGTGGTTACGCAAGATTTTCGTGACAGACGTTAGATTCTTCCTTTTCTGTAGCGTGTACTGGGACAGATCTGCGTAGAACTGTATGTTTTGGCACTGCTCTGGGATCTGTTCCCGTTTCCTCATAGTGGTCATGAGCCGTTCCTTAACATGGAAGAAATGTAAACGTAGTAACACATCTCTAGGAACTTGCTCCGACAGGTGTGACGGTTTCGGCAGGCGATGTATGCGATCAATAGTGACATCTAAGTCAGAAAGCTCTGGCAGCATATCTTTAAACATGGATGCAGCATAATGATTCAGGTCATGTTGTTGGACCGATTCAGGGATCCCCCTAATTTTAAGATTGTTCCTTCTGGACCTGTCTTCCATATCTGCCAACTTTGCTTTGATCCACTCATTATCTGCCTCTCGATCTTCATTAGCGTCAACTAGCTCATTTATTGTAGTAGCATACTCCTCCATTTTGGATTCAATGATTCACTCTGGTACCAACCTCCTGTATATCTCCTGTTAAGCGATGCATACAGGTTGCCATATCCGACTGCAGGGTACTCCTCAAGGATATCAGCATATCCTTGAGGACAGTGTCAATCACAGGCTGATTTTGTGTGGGGAACGAGATAATGGATTCCGGCAGGTCCCTGGTATCCTCCCCCAAGTCAGAGGCCTGGCTGGCTGCCGGACTCGTGGGCCGGCCTAATCCTTGTCCATCCAGCCTGGGTTTGGACTTTACCGGGCTGCAGGATGACGGCGTGGGTGGAGGGGAAGAAGATGCATCATCCAATGCTCTTTGTGTGGTGCGAGTACCTTGCTGAGAGGTCCGGGCTCCGTTGGAGGTCGGCTGCGGGGAGTAGGCCTCGGCGCCATCTTGCCTGGTGCTTCCTCCGGCCGGAGCGAAAAAGTCCGTCAAACGGTGAGGATGCTTAGCCATCTGCCGTTTCCCGGTCATGGCTGGTGTACTGCGGGGTGTAGACAGTGGATGAACCGGCAAAATCCACCGTGTGTGGGTTGAGTTGTGCCGCTGGTCTCCTCGTTAGTCCGGAGCTCCGTGCTTAGACGTCCATCCGGCTCACGCGCCAAGCCACGCCCCGTGATTCTATGTTTTAATAAAGCTTTGTGGGCCATAGCTCGGCCCTCTCTCTGCTGGTTGAACGTTGGAAGGTGAGCATGTGAATCTATTTGTCTGGTCCACATATTTCACCTTATTAATTTGAATCAAACGGTAGGATGGGTTTCCTCCCTGAGAAATTGTGTCAGGGAAATTAATTAATCCACATCAGGTGTAGGAGTCTCGGCCCCCTTTCCGTAATGCCCAAAATGTTTTCCTGTAAGTCTCTGGGGTCACGGCATACCTGGCTAGCAGAATGTCTTTTACCCTGGCGTAGTCGTGTATGGCTGTATCAGGAACTGCTCGGTATGCCTCTGCTGCTCGGCCCGTGAGTTTGCTGCTTAGAATCGCGGTCCATTGCGCCAATTTCATACCCTCCAAAGCGCATTGACGCTCGAAATCTTCTCCGCTGCCCTCCATTTATAGATCCGGCTAAGGAAGCGGTGTCTCCTTGGTTTACACTTGCCTGTTGTGCTCTGCGTTCTGCGCTCACTTGCTCCAGGACTTGCATCACCATCTCTGGTGTGGGATTTGGCCTATATAGGTTTAGCCTCCTCATCACTACTGTTGGAACTCTGCTTCCTCCTGGCTGACATTCGCCATGCTGCTGGTTTGGTCGCTCTCCATTAGTTCTGCTATGAGGGTAGCTTTCTTTTGTTGCTTGCCACCTGACCTCGGGCTTCCAGCAGATCCTTTAGCGTAGTCCTCTTTAGTCTCTCGTAATGCTGGGCCATTCACCTGCTGTCTTTATGCATCCTATTCAACCCTGCTGCTTGCCACCAGTTGTTAAGACCTGCAGTAGTTATGGTACTGTGGCCTTCTTTCCCTCCCTCAAATGCTGAGCATAAGTGATTATCGCTACCATAGAAGGTAGAGGGATAGTGGAGATGAATGCAGTTTCAAAGATGAATGTTCCCCTCAAACATGAGCCAAGACTTCATGAAGGGTGTCCAGGTATAGAATAGCTTTATTGAGACTGGAGGTTACTTATAAACAGCAAAAGGAATACTTGACGTAATCAGATAGACAATGACACTCTCCTCCCACAAAATCATACATTGGTGTTACTAACGAGCCACCCCTTCAATAGACCTCTTTTAGGAGACAGACGGCTGTCTCCGATAGAATCCACATGAATTAATTACTGGTCATTTGCCCAGACGAGGTGATTCAGAGATAAGCTCTTCTCACCTGCTAAACAATAGAAATTCACACAATGAATGCTTCTGGGGAGACAGACCGAAGTTAATTTACATGACACATTTAGATATTGAGATCAGTTTAAGGAATAAACCAATTATCTCCAGGCAGAGAGCACCCCAATTTCCCCAAAAGTTGGAACACCCCTTTTCCACACAAGGTATCCCTACCATTACATATCCCCTGATAGCCCCGATCTGGGGGACCAACATATCCAAATTTCACACAGATCGGTCCAGGGGTTCTTAAAAAACAAACAGAACCTATGAGAAAATCCAGAATAAAGTCTATTTTCTTCACACACACAATCAGAATTTCCGTCGGAAAAACCTCGGATGGTTTTTCCGGCAGAATTCCGCTTGAGCCTGGCTTGCATATACACGGTCACACGCAAGTTCTCTGAACTTTTGACCGTGCAGAATGTGGTGATGTACAACACTACGACGAGCCAAGAAAATTAAGTTCAATGCTTCCGAGCATGCGCAAATTGTTTCCGAGCATGCATAGGAATTATGCATGTCGGAATAGCATATGGACGAATGGAATTTCCGATCTGAAACTTTTTCCATCAGAAAAATAGAGAACCTGCTCTCAAACTTTTCTTGAGGGGAATTCCGACAGCAAAAGTCAGATGGAGCATATACACGATCGGAAATGCTAACATCAAGCTTTTCTTGTTGGAATTTCTGATCGTGTGTACGCGGCATAGGGAGCACCTTTACCTATACCACTAGTCCTGACTATTTACCTTTATTATTATCTAATTAGAATTACCTCATCGTCGGCCAATTCCGTTGTTCTCACCCAAAATCTTCTATGCATAGGGAAGAGCGTATATAAATTATTGACAAAACACACGTTGATTCACCATACACTGTTCTTCGGATTTATTCCCTCAGACAGGGTGTTATATGAATGAAAGATGGGCGTTACCAACCATGTTCACATGACATATTTCCTTTACACATACATTTAGCCAATCATAATGTCATATATTTACCTCTTTACATCTCTGTATCTAAGCAAACTCATTGCATCACATTAATGACCATAGTTCTGGATTAGGGTGTCATGTAGGTGGGATGGTCCTCAAAGTGTTGGTCATATATTGAATATTAATGGCCATGGTTATGGATTAGGGTGTCATGTAGGTGTGATGGTCCTCAAAGTGTTGGTCATATATTGAATATTATTAGCCATGGTTATGGATTAGGGTGTCATGTAGGTGTGATGGTCCTCAAAGTGTTGGTCATATATTGAATATTAATGACCATGGTTATGGATTAGGGTGTCATGTAGGTGGGATGGTCCTCAAAGTGTTGGTCATATATTGAATATTAATGGCCATGGCTATGGATTAGGGTGTCATGTAGGTGGGATGGTCCTCAAAGTGTTGGTCATATATTGAATATTAATGGCCATGGTTATGGATTAGGGTGTCATGTAGGTGGGATGGTCCTCAAAGTGTTGGTCATATATTGAATATTATTAGCCATGGTTATGGATTAGGGTGTCATGTAGGTGGGATGGTCCTCAAAGTGTTGGTCATATATTGAATATTATTAGCCATGGTTATGGATTAGGGTGTCATGTAGGTCTGATGGTCCTCAAAGTGTTGGTCATATATTGAATATTATTAGCCATGGTTATGGATTAGGGTGTCATGTAGGTGGGATGGTCCTCAAAGTGTTGGTCATATATTGAATATTAATGGCCATGGCTATGGATTAGGGTGTCATGTAGGTGGGATGGTCCTCAAAGTGTTGGTCATATATTGAATATTAATGGCCATGGCTATGGATTAGGGTGTTATGTAGGTGGGATGGTCCTCAAAGTGTTGGTCATATATTGAATATTAATGGCCATGGCTATGGATTAGGGTGTCATGTAGGTGGGATGGTCCTCAAAGTGTTGGTCATATATTGAATATTAATGACCATGGTTATGGATTAGGGTGTTATGTAGGTGGGATGGTCCTCAAAGTGTTGGTCATATATTGAATATTAACCACTTGCTGACCGGCTCACAGTGATATACGTCGGCAAACTGGCTCTCCTGGGTGAACCGACCATACTCATACAGCGCTCATTCCCGCAGCGATCGGATTCATTACAGAACTGATCAGACTACAGGTCCAGGCCAATGATTTCTGGCCTGGACCTGCTGATTGGTTCTGACGAATGAAATGCTTCCTCTGCCTGTGTAGTGTCAACACAGGCAGAGGAAGTGATATCATCTCCCCTCGTGGAATTTTCAGTTCCAGAGAGAGGAGATGGACCTTTTACTTCCTGTCACAGTGTCCCCAAGTGCAGTTTTCAGATTTTTCACTGACCTCTGTATTGGTGTCACTGGTGATGTCAGTTCCCAGCCGGTGTCATTAGTACAGTGACAGTGCATAGTATTATCACTGATCTCTGTATTGGTGTCACTGGTGATGTCAGTTCCCAGCCGGTGTCATTAGTAGAGTGACAGTGTATAGTATTATCACGATCTCTGTATTGGTGTCACTGGTGATGTCAGTTCCCAGCCGGTGTCATTAGTACAGTGACAGTGCATAGTATTATCACTGATCTCTGTATTGGTGTCACTGGTGATGTCAGTTCCCAGCCGGTGTCATTAGTACAGTGACAGTGCATAGTATTATCACTGATCTCTGTATTGGTGTCACTGGTGATGTCAGTGAGTGTCAGTTCCCCCCCAGCGTCAGTTAGTGTCAGATTGCCCGTCACACTTTGGCAGTCCCATTAGAAGTCGCTGATCACCATCATTAGTAGTATAAACAAATAAAAATTCCAATATATCCCATAGTTTGTAGACATTATAATTTTCACACAAACCAGTCTATATCCACTTATTGGGATTTATTTACCAAAGACGTGGAGCAGAATAGATTTTGGCCAACATTTATGAAGAAATTCAATGTTTTTATTTTTCTGTTGGATGTTTTATAGCGGAAAGTAAAAATATTGTTTTTGTTTTTAAATTTTATTTATTTTTTTTGTTTATATAATAAAAAATAAAAGAACGCAGAGGTGATCAAAAAACACTAAAAGAAATCTCTATTGGTGTGAAACAACAATATAAATGTCATTTGTGTACAGCGTCACATGACTGAGAAATTACCAGGTAAAGGAGCGCAGTGTTAAATAGCAAACAATGGCCTGGGCTGGTCATGAAGGGAGGGGGGTAAAACCTTCCCAAGGCTGAACTGGGTAAAGAATATATAAGTCCAACATTTCCTCTTCCTGATGTGTGTCTGCTGTCCCATGTACTGGTATGAAGAAGTCTCCTGTTCTCTTTGTATTGCTTCCTTTGTGTGAAATCCCTGGTGATCCTGCCACTCCCTCTACTTTCCGGTTAAGAACTGACCACACTAGGCAGGAGAGCACGGCATGGTCAGTTTTCTGGCTGTGCTGAGCTTAGAAGGCAACCAGCTCTCCTCCAATCATCAGACTTGTGCTTACAACCTACCCCCTGCACAGCCATTCACTGTGAAGACCGGTGTGTTGCTGTTTCTCCTATCCCAACTCTTATGCAGCTGAGAACAGAGGGAATGTGATCACTTATAAAAAAGGGGAGAAAAGTACTTCTAATATATTTTATATCTATACACAAATGTTTTGCCTTTCATTTCTATTATAAACTGAATGGGTTGTATTAGAAGGTGAGGCTTCCATACACTTTCCCTTCTATCCCCCAATATCTGCTGTACTGATAAGTGTATGGCCCCATACACACGGGAGAATTTATCCGCGAATACGGTCCAGCGGACCGTTTCCGCGGATAAATCCTCTCGAGGATTTCAGCAGATTTCTATGCGATGGCGTGTACACACCATCGCATTGAAATCTGCGCCGAAATCCTCTGGCGATGATGTGTCGCGCCGTCGCCGCGATTATGACGCGGCGACGTGGTCATATAAGGAATTCCACGCATGCGTCAAATCATTACGACGCATGCGGGGGATCCCTTCGGACGGATGGATTCGGTGAGTCTGTACAGACCAGCGGATCCATCCGTGGGATCCGATTCCAGCGGATAGATATTCTGTGCATGTCGACAAATATTTATCTGCTGGAATTCGGAAAGATCCGCGGATAAATATCCGCCGGAGTGTACACACCATAGAATCTATCTGCTGAAACCCATTCGATGGGATTTATCTGCTCTCCTGACGACGCAATTAGCGAAACGCGTAGAGGCTGTTTGGACACGCACATAGAGGGTGCAGCACACCAGCGCGCCCGGACCCCTTGTAGCAATACATGCGGAGCACAGCGGGGCAAGCACACCTCTTAGGACGCCATTTAAATGCTGGTCAGCGGCTTTTAACGGTTGACACTGCCAAAGACACTCAGTGCCGGTCAGAGGCATTTTATATTGTAAGTGTTATTTTTTTACCTTTTTTAAATAAATACATATTTTAATATACTACACCATGATGAGCCCCTTGTTTTTGAGGAGTTGATGACACCTTGTAAAAGGGAAAAGGAGGCAACACCCACTGACCGACAAAGAAAAGACACCACTTTGGAGCCTAATAATATCTGGGGTCTGGTGAGTGTTGATTTTAACCATTGGTGATGGTGGCACATCTTTGTCGGGTGGAAGAGATAGCGGCACTTTCCTGTACACAGCATTACCAACATTGAACCTTGTGTTTGCTGGAACCTATTGTATAAGAGCAAGATTGCCTGCCATTTGGACTATTTTTAAGTGCAGTCAGCACATTGCACATTTGTATGGTTGTTTGATAATTATTTCACTTTTTTGATATTTATTTTGTTCCAATATCGGTTATTGGACAACTCACGGTGCAGTTGGCATACTGCATATTGTAGTTTTATACACATATATACACAATATTTTTTGTAATATCTTTCGTATTGTTTTCACTATTTGGTTGGTCAGTAGCAGCAACAGCCATTTTTCTCATAGAAGCACTGTGGCATATGGATTGTATGCTGACACACTGATCTAGATATACGATTCAAGTTTGAAATCACTGTGTCACATTTGTATGACTCATATATTTCTTATATTTTTTTATATATTGTTTGTATCCAGGTTATTCACATTTAAGATTGGGTACATTTGATGGAGCGTGTGATGAGGCTGAAGCATTATGGGTGGAACTGCATACAGATGTGCGTAGTTCAAAATTAATCATTGGAGTTTGTTATAAACCACCCAATGTTAATGAGGAGGTGGAGACTCAGCTCCTTGCACAGATGGAAAGGGCTGCAAGGTCTGGGACGGTGATAATAATGGGGGATTTTAACTACCCAGAAATTGACTGGATTAATGGCACTTCTGGGACAGTTAAAGGACAAAAATTTAAAAACCTATTGCAGGACAATTTTATGGTGCAGTTTATTGAGGCCCCAACTAGGAATGATGCTCTGTTGGACCTGATAATCTCAAACCATGCAGAGCTTATTACTAATGTTCAGATAAAGGAACACCTGGGTAGCAGTGATCATAACATGATTTCATTTAATGTTAACTATAAGCAAGAAATACATACAGGAAATATTAAAACACTAAATTTTAAGAGAGCAAATTTTCCAAGGATGAGGGCTGCTCTCCAGGACTTGGACTGGGAGGGACTATTGGCACAGCTGAACACAGAACAGAAATGGGAATTCTTCAAAAAGACTGTGTGGAACCTCACTGCAAAGTATGTTCCCATGGGCAATAAGTTTAAAAGGCTAAAAATAAAACCTATGTGGCTCACGGTCAAAGTTAAAAAAGCTATAAACAATAAGAAAGTAGCTTTTAAAAAATATAAAAATGAAGGAACACTAGTGTTGTTTAAATGTTACAAAGAATATAACAGGATATGCAAAAAGGAAATCAAGGATGCAAAAATTCAAAACGAACGACAGATTGCAAAAGATAGTAGGACAAACCCCAAAAAATTCTTTAAATATATTAATAGTAAAAAGGTGAAGTCTGAGCATGTAGGCCCCTTACAAAATAATCTAGAGTGGGTGACTGGGGACAAAGAGAAGGCAAATTTATTAAATGTTTTCTTCAGCTCTGTGTATACAATGGAGCATGGGGGAGCTCATGTCCAAAATGGGGGTGGGAGTGACACAGCCCCAAATCCACAATGGCTCAAAAGTGATATGGTCCAGAAATATTTAGACAGAATAAAGGTGGATAAAGCACCTGGACCAGATGGCATCCATCCACGGATCCTAGGTGAGTTGAGCTCTGTCATTTCAAAGCCACTGTATCTAATATTTAGGGACTCATTAAAGACAGGAATAGTACCACTGGATTGGCGCAGGGCCAATGTGGTGCCCATATTTAAAAAGGGAACAAAGTCTTTACCAAGTAACTATAGACCTGTTAGTTTAACTTCTATAGTTGGGAAGATACTGGAACGTTTAATAAAAGACCACATGGATGAGTTCTTGCTGGAAAAAAACTATTTAAGCAGCAGTCAACATGGATTCATGAAAGACAGAAGTTGTCAGACAAACCTGATTTCCTTTTATGAAGAGGTAAGTAAAACCCTGGACAGAGGCGTGGCTGTGGACGTGATATATTTGGATTTTGCAAAAGCGTTCGATACAGTTCCGCACACACAGCTCATGTGTAAGGTAAGGTCTACAGGATTGGATATATCAGTTTGTAAATGGATAGCAAACTGGCTGAAAGCCAGAATTCAGAGAGTCGTGGTTAATGATTCTTACTCTGAATGGTCCAATGTTATCAGTGGTGTACCCCAAGGTTCAGTGCTGGGACCCTTACTTTTCAATATATTTATAAATGATATTGGGTCTGAGATCAAAAGTAACATTTCTGTCTTTGCAGATGACACCAAGCTATGCAGTGGAATAACGTCCTTACAGGATGTCTCCAATTTACAAGCCGACCTCAATGCTCTGTCTGATTGGGCGACTAAGTGGCAGATGAGGTTTAATGTAGATAAATGTAAAGTTATGCACTTGGGGGCTAAGAATATGCATGCATCATACATACTAGGGGGAGTACAACTGGGGGGGTCTGTAGTGGAGAAAGATCTGGGGGTTTTAGTTGATCATAAGCTCAATAATGGCATGCAATGCCAAGCTGCGGTTTCCAAAGCGAGCAAAGTCCTTTCTTGTATTAAGAGAGGTATGGACTCCAGAGACAGAGATATAATTTTGCCCCTGTACAAATCATTAGTAAGACCTCATCTGGAATATGCAGTTCAGTTTTGGGCACCAGTTCTCAAAAAGGATATAGGAGAACTGGAGAAAGTGCAGAGAAGAGCAACCAAACTGATAAGAGGCATGGAGGAGCTCAGCTATGAGGAAAGATTAGAGGAACTAGATTTATTCACTCTTGAGAAGAGGAGAATTAGGGGGGATATGATCAACATGTACAAATATATAAGAGGTCCATACAGTGAACTTGGTGTTGAGTTATTCACTTTACGGTCATCACTGAGGACAAGGGGGCACTCTTTACGTCTAGAGGAAAAGAGATTTCACCTCCAAATACGGAAAGGTTTTTTCACAGTAAGAGCTGTGAAAATGTGGAACAGACTCCCTCCAGAGGTGGTTCTGGCCAGATCAGTAGATTGCTTTAAGAAAGGTCTGGATTCTTTCCTAAATGTACAGAATATAACTGAGTACTAAGATTTGTAGGTAAAGTTGATCCAGGGTAAATCCGATTGCCTCTCGGGGGATCAGGAAGGAATTTTTTCCCCTGCTGTAGCAAATTGGATCATGCTCCGCTGGGGTTTTTTGCCTTCCTCTGGATCAACTGTGGGTATGAAGTTGGGTGTATAGGATTTTACTGTGTTTTTTTATTTTGTTTTTTGTGGTTGAACTGGATGGACTTGTGTCTTTTTTCAACCTGACTAACTATATGTAACTATATGTAACTAACTATATGTAACATTGTGGCCCTGATATTTCACTTATGTCCATACTCCCAGAGATTAAATACCTCTGGATAATTAGATCAGCGCAGTAACACTTTTCTTCCTCATGCACTATTGACCCCCACTAAGGGCACACAGTACTGCAGCAGATCACGATTCACATTTATTTATTTATTTTCTTTTGCGCCGGTGACATTCACAACCACGAGGAGTGATCTGTCTATGAGTTTTATACTCACCCTTGAGGTGAGCATGCATTTTAGCAGGTGGGGGTGCGCACTGAATATTGGATCCATTTAAATGGGATTTTTCACAGCGGTGACAGCTTTGGAAACCTCCATATGAACTGTTTTTTTATCATTTATTTATTTTTTCATAAATAGTTTTATGGAATGTATAATTATTTGTTTCTATAAGATTTATAGATACGCAGCACTGCACTATTTTCACACAATTAATACGCAGCTTCTACTTTTCAGAGGTGCGATATCGTTCTCTGTACAATCCGTGTTTTATTGATTGCATGGAATATTGGAATTTTCTGAGATTGTGGATTTGGGGTTTTCATGAGCTGGAAGCCACAATCATCACAATGATGACAAATCACGGCTTGAACCCTCTTGCTTTGCATGTAATGAGTCTCTCTCATATATTAGTCTCGCCTTTTACGTTGCATTAGTGAAATAAATGAACTTTTGCACCATATTCAAATTTTTCGAGTTTCACCCGTATATCAGGGTGTGCTTCTTCCCCACATGTCCAGCAACATTCACATACAAGACATTTCCCGCACTCACTAATACACCTCGAGGGTTGTGTGGGACCCCTGATGTACAGGAAGACAGGACTTCAGTGAGGAACATTTCCCTCACTCAGGACAGGAATACGGCTTCTCCCTCGTGTGAGATCTCTGATGTGCTGAAAGATTGGACTTCTGTGAAAAATATTTCTCTCACTCAGGATAGGAATACGGCTTCTCCCCAGTGTGTGATCTCTGATGTCTGTAAAGAGTGGACTTCGCTGAAAAACATTTCCCGCACTCAGAACAGGAAAAAGGCTTCTCCCCCGTGTGTAATCTCTGATGTGTGGAAAGACTGGACTTCTCTGAAAAACATTTTCCGCACTCAGAACAGGAAAAAGGCTTCTCCCCCGTGTGAGATCTCTGATGTTTGGAAAGACGGGACTTCACTGAAAAACATTTTCCGCACTCAGAACAGGAAAAAGGCTTCTCCCCCGTGTGAGATCTCTGATGTTTTGAAAGATGGGACTTCCGTATAAAACATTTCCCGCACTCATGACAGGAAAAAGGCTTCTCCCCCGTGTGAGATCTCTGATGTGTGGAAAGATGGCACTTCTGTGAAAAACATTTCCCGCACTCAGGACAGGAAAAAGGCTTCTCCCTCGTGTGAGATCTTTGATGTTTGGAAAGATGGCACTTCTGTGAAAAACATTTCCCACACTCAGAACAGGAAAAAGGCTTCTCCCCCGTGTGAGATCTCTGATGTTTGGAAAGACTGGACTTCTCTGAAAAACATTTCCCACACTCAGAACAGGAAAAAGGCTTCTCCCCCGTGTGATATCTCTGATGTGTGGAAAGACTGGACTTCTCTGAAAAACATTTCCCACACTCAGAACAGGAAAAAGGCTTCTCCCCCGTGTGAGATCTCTGATGTTTGGAAAGACTGGACTTCTCTGAAAAACCTTTCCCACACTCAGAACAGGAAAAAGGCTTCTCCCCCGTGTGAGATCTCTGATGTTTGGAAAGATCGGACTTCTGTGAAAAACATTTCCCACACTCAGAACAGGAAAAAGGCTGCTCCCCCGTGTGAGATCTCTGATGTATGGAAAGACTGGACTTATCTGAAAAACATTTCCCGCACTCAGAACAGGAAAAAGGCTTCTCCCCCGTGTGAGATCTCTGATGTTTGGAAAGATCGGACTTCTGTGAAAAACATTTCCCACACTCAGAACAGGGAAAAGGCTTCTCCCCCGTGTGAGATCTCTGATGTGTGGAAAGACTGGACTTATCTGAAAAACATTTCCCGCACTCAGAACAGGAAAAAGGCTTCTCACCCGTGTGAGATCTCTGATGTTTGGAAAGATCGGACTTCTGTGAAAAACATTTCCCACACTCAGAACAGGGAAAAGGCTTCTCCCCCGTGTGAGATCTCTGATGTGTGGAAAGACTGGACTTCTCTGAAAAACATTTCCCACACTCAGAACAGGAAAAAGGCTTCTCCCCCGTGTGAGATCTCTGATGTTTGGAAAGATCGGACTTCTGTGAAAAACATTTCCCACACTCAGAACAGGAAAAAGGCTTCTCCCCCGTGTGAGATCTCTGATGTGTGGAAAGACTGGACTTCTCTGAAAAACATTTCCCACACTCAGAACAGGAAAAAGGCTTCTCCCCCGTGTGAGATCTCTGATGTTTGGAAAGATCGGACTTCTGTGAAAAACATTTCCCACACTCAGAACAGGAAAAAGGCTTCTCCCCCGTGTGAGATCTCTGATGTGTGGAAAGACTGGACTTCCCTGAAAAACATTTCCCGCACTCAGAACAGGAAAACGGCTTCTCTCCCGTGTGAGATCTCTGATGTGTGGAAAGACTGGACTTATCTGAAAAACATTTCCCGCACTCAGGACATGGAAACCTCTTATGTGTTAGAAAGACAGCACCGTCCCTCACAGTCTGAGGTTCCTCAGGATGAGAGGAATACGATGGTCCGGCACCGTCCCGCACAGTCTGAGGTTCCTCAGGATAAGAGGAATACGATGGTACGACACCGTCCCGCACAGTCTGAGGTTCCTCAGGATAAGAGGAATACGATGGTCCGGCACCGTCCCGCACAGTCTGAGGTTCCTCAGGATAAGAGGAATACGATGGTCCATCTACACTGTGTGGTGCCGGATGGACATTTGAGGTAGTCGGGTTTTCTCCTGGACTATACTGCGTGATGTCCTCATCTTCTACTTTACAGTCTGGAGACAAAGTGAGACAATCCTCTGAGGTTTTCCTCATCTCCCGTCCATCTACTAAAATAGAAATACAAAGATTATTACTAGACATCAGCTGATTGGTTCCCCTAAACTAGGACTCCGCCCCACATCAGGCAGCTTTGTCTCTGAGGATCTTACAATTCCCCCCTCGAGGTAACTAGTAAATGGCTCCTCTGATCTCCTACCAGATCATTTCTTTATTCATGGACCTTAGTCAGAGAGTGAGGGAACAACGAGAACTGTCTTTTATAGGAGTGACAGTGATGAGGGGATTATAGGACGAGGGTCAGGAGTATGTAATGTACAACATAGACTATATAGTGCAGGGGTCAGGAATATGTAATGTACTACATAGAGTATATACTGCAGGGGTCAGGAGTATGTAATGTACAACAAAGAGTATATACTGCAGGGGTCAGGAGTATGTAATGTACAACATAGAGTATATAGTGCAGGGGTCAGGAGTATGTAATGTACAACATAGAGTATATAGTGCAGGGGTCAGGAGTATGTAATGTACAACATAGAGTATATAGTGCAGGGGTCAGGAGTATGTAATGTACACCATAGAGTAGGGGTGGGCAATCTCGGCCCTCCAGCTGTGGTGAAACTGCAAATCCCATCATGCCTCTGCCTCTAGGAGTCATGCCTGTGATTGTCAGGGTCTTGCAATGTCTCATGGGACTTGTAGTTTCAAAACAGCTGGAGGGCCGAGTTTGCCCTCGCCTGCCATAGAGTATATAGTGCAGAAGTCAGGAGTATGTAATGTACAACATAGAGAATATAGTGCAGGGGTCAGGAGTATGTAATGTACACCATAGAGTATATAATGTACAACATAGAGAATATAGTGCAGGGGGCAGGAGTATGTAATGTACAACATAGAGAATATAGTGCAGGGGTCAGGAGTATGTAATGTACAACATGGTGTTTTGGGAGGGTGGCTAATAAATTGAGTTTCCCAGGTGGTAGTTATCCTTGCTTATTGTTAGGAGATCTACTGATTCCTCTCTAACTTTGGATGGCTGCACCTTTTCTCTTCTGTCACTAGATAGACAAGGGCTTAGCAAAGTCGGATTATGAATGGATGGGGTGTCTCAACCAATTTGAAGGGGTTTCTTTGGTCCCTTGGCCAGCCTATTTATTTGGGGGGAGTCAGTTGATCGAGGTTCTGTGCCACCTGGATGGCTGTCTGGGTGGACGTGTGTTATGTCGCCAGGGTTCTTAGGCCGGAAGCCTGGGGCCTATCCAGGAGCAAGAGAATCAGTGCAGGGTTGGGACTGCAGGATTGGATTCCAACCGAGAGTAAAGATTCAGCCCAACGGGGAACCAGTTGTGGTCGGAGGTAGAGGGGAAGCTGTCGCCACTAAGGAACCTGGGACAGTGAAGACGTGGGAAAGCTTCAGCAGGTGCCAAGCCAGGGGCCCAGCAGGATAGCGGGGGTGACGCTTGAGCATCAGTAAGTGTCAAGCCAGGGGCGACGCTTGAGGAATATACAGCGGGTTAGCTGTAGAAGAGCTCAGGAGATTCTGAGGCCACCGAATCTGGAAGTCCAGTGAGTAGGGAGGAGCCTAACACCTCCCGGTTCGTGGCAGAACAAGCGAATGGACCGAAAGTTTGTGCGAACATTCGAACACCGTTAAAGTTTATGGGGCCCGAACGTGAAAAATCTAAAGTGCCCGCAGGCTCTATATACTCTGAACAGCAGTATACAGGCGGTCCCCGGGTTACAAACAAGACAGGGACTGGAGGTTTGTTCTTAAGTTGAATCTGTTTGTAATTTGGAACTGGTACATTTTGTAAGTGTAGCTCCAGACAAAAAATCGAATTTTAAGCTTTTTGGAAAACATAGGGAAGGGTTTTCACCCCTGTAACATTTGTTTTGCTGTCTGTGCCCCGTGTTCAGAAGATTTCACCTCACTTCCTGTCCCAATGACAATTGGATTTAGAAAATTTGGGGTTATTAGGGAAACAAGGATTGGTGAAAAAGCATCAGTGGAGAGGAGACGCCTTTTTCCCATATTAACTCTTACAGGAGAGAATTTCCCTTCCTAGGGGTAGATTTCCTCTCACTTCCTGTTATTTCCCTCCGTTTGTAAGTAGGAGTCGTTTGTAAGTCGGATGTTTGAAAGTAGGGGAAAATTGGGCCTTAGGTGTTGGTGGTACCAGAACACAGTAAGTCCTCACCGTTACTCTCGGTGGGTGCAGGAACGGGCCCTGCTGTGAAATATTAGATCAAAAATTGTAATTACACACCCTTTGCTAAACAGGGGCAGAAAAATTGGGCCTTAGGTGGTGGTGGTGGTGCCCTGAAATAAAAATATTCTTAGAAGCTATCAACATGAACATTGAGGAGGAATAGGATAGTCACTCAGCATAATAGGATAGTCACTCAGCATAGGCAGTCTTCAAGGGATCCCACATCCATAGAAAAATCAATCGGTTACATCAGCACCAGGTGCTTGGTAGCTGGTGATCCAAGACTGATTCATTTTTATGAAGGTGAGCCGATCAACAGATTATGTGGACAGGCGCACTCTGTGATCGGTTACAAAGCCTCCAGCAGCACTGAATGTGCGTTCAGAAAGAACGCTGGATGCAGGATAGGCCAGTAGCTCAATTGCATATTGTGCAAGCTCTGGCCAGTGGTCCATCCTCAAGACCCAGTAAACCAGAGGGTTTTCTGTTGGAAAGGTCTCCAAGTCTGACCTTGCCCCTAGATATTCCCGCACCATGTAATTCAGACGCTGGCGACGGTTGCTGGAACCGATCAGACCTTGGGGCTGCGGACTGAAGAATTGTCTGATGGCATCGGTCAGACGGCCACCTTCTCCACCGCTTTTCCTCTGACTGAACGAAGCCTCAGCAACACGTTGTCCAGCACCAGGAAATTGTAACCTCCCAGGGTCTGGAAACGCATTGCACAAACCTTTCTGCAAGGCCTCCCAAAGATGTTTCATCCTCTGCTCCCTCTGCGAAGGCTGGATAAGTTCTGGGAAAGTTCCTAAAAACAGGGCATATGGGTCAAGTGTCCATGTCGGAGGGCAGAGAGGAGGTTGGTGCCTACAACCATTCCTGGCTGAAGCTGGCGTGGCGTCAACCACCTCTGAGCCTGCCCCTGCAGAGCTGACAGAATCTCTGACCCAGTGTGGCTCCTGTCCCCTAAGCAGACCAAATAAAGCACCGCATGGCATCTTTTTGCCTGAGTGCTTGCGTAGCCCCTTGAACGTCTATGGAGCATCGCTGGTTCAGGAGGACAAATCTGCAGAGGAAGAGGCCATAGAGGAAGAAGAGGAGGGGGAGGAGAGAGCCACCACTAGCATTTTGGAGGTGTGGTGGCAGAACAAGCTCCAACAATACTGCACCCTGTCCTGCATCCTTCCCAGCTGCCAGCAGAGTTACCCAGTGCACCGTGAAAGAAAGGTAACGTCCCTGTCCATGCCTGGTGGACCATGAGACAGCGGTAATATGCACCTTACTGCTGACCGCCCTGTCCAACGAGGCCAAGACGTTTCCTTCCACATGCTGGTAGAGAACCGTAATGGTCTTCCGTGAAAAGAAATGGCGTTTGGGAACCTGCCACTGAGGTACCGCACATTCCACAAATTCACAAAAGGGGGCAGAGTCTACCAGCTGAAAAGGCAGCAGTTGCAGTAGCCAAGGTAGCATTCAGACGCTGAGCATGTGGATTGCTGGGACCAAATTCCTTTCTACGATTAAGCAACAGGGGTAGGGAACGTGCATGCGGCCTTATATAGTGTGGGGCGTGGACTTAGTCCCCCTGAGCCATGATTGGCCAAAGGCACCCTGCCTTTGGCCAATTATGGCTCTCTTGGCTGACGGCGCAGGGATTGGCCAAAGTATGCGGGTCATAGTGCATGCTTTGGCCAATCATCACACAGCAATGCACTGCGAACTCGTGGTGCGTGACGCGGCGCTCGAACGCCCCATAATGTTCTTTTTCGATGAACGGGCGAACAGCCAATGTTCGAGTGAAACTCATGTTCGACCCGAACATAAAGCTTATCCCTACTAATGAGAGACCGGGAGCTCAGGGAGAGAAGATCTACAGTGAGAGACTGTGTGAGAAGAAGAAAACTATTCTGTGTTACCAAGAGTTATGTAGAACTACCATTAGTGACTGTAACAAGATTTGTTACCATAGGAGACAGCGGTCCTACCTATACAGAAGTGGTGTCCGGCTGTAGGCTTCCACTGTATAGCAGTCTACCTATAGAAGTCTCGGAGTCTGCCAATTGTCATTGCATCTACTCAAATGTGTCCTGGCCCTAAACCGTCTCTCCAACCGTTCTTGTTCAGAGATAATAAAGAGCATGTAATGTACAACATAGAGTATATAGTGCAGGGGTCAGGAGTATGTAATGTACAATATAAATTATACAGTGTAAGGGTCAGGACTCATGATATTGGTATTCAGTTTTCAGTGGCGGATGAAATGTTTACATGAGACAAGTTGCAGAGATCCCACACCGCTGCCTCCCATCTCCTGAGACTGCACTCAGTGACTTGGGTCTGAGACTATACAGACATATCCCTCCACCCGGCACAGCCAGCAAATAACAGAGCAATTAACCCGGGGGAATTGTTCTGTCAGAGATCTCACTAGACCAGGGCATGGGACAGAAGACCCAAGGTACATACCCCAGGGGCCGGATTCAGATACATCAGCGTATCTGTCCGGCCCGCGTAACGTATCTCTGATACTTTACGCCGCTCTAACTTTGGGCGCAAGTTCTTTATTCACAAAGAACTTGCGCCCTTAGTTAGAGCTGCGTAGCGCATGTGTTGCGGCGTAAGGCCGCGTAATTCAAATGTGGAAGGGGGGGGGCGTGTTTTATGTTAATGTGTGTTGACCTGATGTGATTGACGTCCGTGTACATATCCCAGTGTGCATTGCTCTAAATGACGTCGCAAGGACATCATTGGTTTCGACGGGAACGGAAATTACGTCCATCCGTATTCGCGAACGACTTACGCAAACGACGTAAAATTTCAAAACTCGGCGCGGGAACGGCGGCCATACTTAACATTAGCTACGCCTCATATAGCAGGGGTAACTATTAGGGCTGTGCAAATTAACTTTTAATTAATCTTTAATTTTTTGATCGATCAAAATCTTTTTGATCGATTAAAATTCTTTTGATTGGTACTCACCTCTCCGCCGGCTTCTGGGCTTTTAGGAGTTCCGTCAGAGATCCAGTAACGTCACGGACACCGGCGGGGCTTGCCGTGTCCATCTGAAGGGCTCCTTTGCTGTGCCTTCATATCTGCATGCTGGCGGGGACCTTACTATCTGCCACACGCAAGGGCTGTTACACTTCCCTCTATCAACCTTGGATTCTACAACCATCCACTGGGAGTTGTGATAGTTCCCTTCATGAGACATCTACATGCCGACGGACTGATGTTAACCTCTCCTCATCTGGATTCAGCAGTGGTATCGTTGTACACATTTTTATACCAGTATCATACTTGGCTACATGTTTTTATGACTGCTTTTGGTACCATTTGGTATTACTCGCACCATTTTTACAGTTTATGTAGCTACATCGATTTTATCTCCAGTGCAATATTTATTTGGTTACCTACTTGAAGACTATAAAAGTTTTAATGCTATTCCCATCGAGCGCGGCCTTTGTGTGTTTTTTGTATCCTGCTATCCATTTTTCCAGTGGTTGGTAGCTGCACTGGGTATCAGCCTGCAAGGAGATCAGCTAAAAGTAGTTGGATCTATATGTGCGTTATAATTAATCAAAATTAGTCGATTAATCGATTAAAAAAAAAAACGATTAATCGAACAGAAAAATTTTGATCAGTAACAGCCCTAGTAACTATACGCTGGAAAAAGCCGAACGCAAACGACGTAAAAAAACAGTGCCGGGCGGTCGTTCGTTTCTGAATCGGCGTAACTCCTCATTTGCATAATTGTCGCGTAAACAAACGGAAGCGCCACATAGCAGACAGTGTCAGATTGCAGCCTAAGATCCGATGGTGTAAGTCACTTACACCTGGCGGATCTTAGGGAGATCTATGCGTAACCTGATTCTATGAATCAGTCGCATAGATACGACGGCCGGACTCAGAGATACGACGGCGTATCAGGAGATACGCCGTCGTATCTTCTTTATGAATCCGGCCCTAGGTGTCTAGGTCAAGCAAACCCTATGGTGAGAATCAACATTTTGCTGCCAGCTGAACCCCAGAATCTCCATAAATCCAGTCTAGAGACATAAATTGTGTCTGCAGCACAGAGAAGGAAGATTATCCGAGAGAAATACAGGACGGGGAACACAGCTCAGGAAAGTGACCAGGGGATTACAGGCTGATATCACCCAGTCCCCGCCCTACTCTGGACCAATCAGTGAGCAGTATGGGTGGAGGAATGTATTTAGTGTTAATGACCCACCTGTGCTGATCTCTGTAGGAGTGTCCTCCTCTATAAATGTCCCCGTTATTCCATCCTCCTCCATAGACTGCTGATCATCCCTCACATACGTCTCTTCTTCTTCCGATTTCACCTCAAATTCTATATCGATTGGATCTCCACTCTAAACCAAGAGAATGAGAGAGAATATCATCTGTAAGATATAAACTTACATACAAAATCCACACATCATCCCCACCAGTCCATGTTCTAGATGCTCCGCCCCACCGACCTTGTAACAGTGGGGGATGGTGTGACCTTCCTGTGTGGAATCCCAGGAATACAGAGGACGGGGACATCTCTCTGGGGGGTTCCAGGTATTAGGTGGCTCTATCATATCCTTGTGTCCTTCTGAAAACTCCTCCATCACTCCATACTCCTCATCCTCCTCTTTATACTCTTCTTTAATATCAATATTATCATCCCCGAGGTTTCCACTCTGAATATATAATAAAACATTCATTATAATAAACATGTTTGTGTATAAATCATAACTACCAATAATTGTTCCTCATCTACCTGATGATGGTGGGGGATTGTGTGTTCTTCCTCCATCACCCCATCCTCATCATCCTCCTCTTTTATCTCTTCTTTAACCTCAACTTTAGAATCTCTCAGGTTTCCACTCTGAATATAGAATAAAAATGACACCAATGGTAACAATGCAGATAATGTACAGATCCTAATGATACTATCAGTGATTGTTCCTCATTTACCTGATGATGGTGGGGGATGGTGTGACCTTCCTGTGTGGAATCCCGGCATGGCAGAGGACGGGGACATCTCTCTGGTGGGTTCCCATTACTGGATCCATCTGTAGGAAACACACACACTGACTGAATACATTGTTTCTATGTGTTTATCAGATGATGGGGGATCTAGGTGGAGCCTCCGTACTGCTCTCTCCTTTACAATAAAGTCTCCTCTTACCCGGTGATGTGAGGGGCGGCTGATTGTCCATCATGACGTCCTTGTAGAGATCCTTGTGTCCTTCTAAATACTCCTACATAGGGAAATAGACAGTGACATCACCTGATACTTACAAAGATAAAGTCATCATCCAGACACATCCCTTGTGTTGAACCTTCACAGACATCAGGAATAGTTATTTCCTCCTCCATAAAGATTATAAAATCAAACACACGTATCATAAGTCCACCTCTAACTAAAACCCCCAACCCGTATTATCGTATAATCTGTTAGTATAAACTGAAATGAAGAGAATGTTCCGGCCTTGTAAGTGGGGGAATGTTCTGCCCATGAAGGGGTTAATCTAGGTCTCCACACTATATATGTGTATATCATCATCTGCTGGAGATAAAAGACGTCACAGTGACTATGGAGGAAGAGGATGGACATGACGGGGTTACTGGGTGTAAATAGAAGATAAGATCTTATTACCTCCTCTGCTGCCGATTCCAAAGATGTCTCCTCACTACTTTCTCTCGACTCACCTCTCACCCGGAACTTCCTGTCTGTCCCTGACATCACTTCCTGTCTTCCATAGAGACTTCTTCTCTCTATGGTAGAAGTGAGATCACCATCTTGTGGAGATCAGAGGAACTGCAGCCCAGAGAAAAGTCTCATAGGTGTCCTTTTATGAAAGTGCGGTAAAATACCGCTATTCAGTTCTCAGGCATTCTCAGGGGAGATCGCTCTCCTCTTAGTGCCTGTTTATGAAGCTTTGTAGATCGATTCTCATGTTGAGATGAGGAGCGATCTACAAACGGCTGGAAACTCCTGAGAACTGCTTCTCTCACTGTAATCTCGCGTGATGTAGCGGGATTACAGTATGAGGAAGTGAAAAATACAGAAAAAGTTGAACATGAATCAGCACACATTATACACCACATATGAATAAAATAATAAAGTTACATTCCCACCAAACAATATACATTAACCTAATTATTAAAAAACATTGTTTTTATCAATATTTAAAGCTCATACATGTGCCTATTTACATGTGAATGGTGTATAGGAAATGAATGGAATCCCACATATGTAATGCAGCTATACACCATTCATATCAATGAAAAATACATTTATAATCATTACATTTTAATAAAGTATACAAATATAAACCCTGTATAACTGTAATAGAACAGTCCATGGGTAAAACCATATTTTAGGGGTTACAATTTTTTTTTACTAATAAATAAAACATTATATAAAAATGACTTTAATAGCATTTTAACATTTTAATGCAGGTAGACTAATATATATATATTTCTTCCTCCACAATACTCAGCCAGCTTCGGCTTCTCTCTCGGATTCTCCACCTCTGAGATGGAGAATCAGAAAGTGAGAATTCTGTCACAGATCGCCAGTGAGGTGCTGAGATCGCACCTTCATAAACTGCTTTCCGTTTCTGTGACAGTCAGTTACAGATTCTCACTGTCCTGAGATAATCGGTGGAGAGAACATGTTCTCTGCTGATTACCTCAGCTTCATAAACTGTGTATGACCCAGGGGAGGGCTGGCAGCCTTTGGCCTGGGGGGCAAGTCCAGTCAAGTGGCCCATAGAGCGTGGAAAAGTTATGGATTGAGGAATACAGTATAAGATTTTTCATGATCACAAGAGTCCGCACAGAGGCCCCCCTTACATCAGAGTCTGCACAGAGGCCCCCCTTACATCAGAGTCCGCACAGAGGCCCCCCTTACATCAGAGTCCGCACAGAGGCCCCCCTTACATCAGAGTCAGAGCACCCTTTTTTATACACTGGTAGCCAGGAGAGACTAGAGAGGGTGAGCTTACCAGGATGGAGGTTTGATGCTTTTTTGGGCTCAAACTTCCTGTCCAGTGCCCACACATGCCCGGGGAGTGTGGGCGGGGCAGACTCAGAAGAAGGAGGGGCATATGAGCTCTATCTCTCCTCGTGTCTTTGCAGAGAGAGAAGGGGATGTCAGCGCTGGTGTGCGCTGAGGCTGAGCTATGTGTGAGACGAGACATAGCTCTGCAGCCATCTAGCTCGGAGCTGACACAGGCACGGCTGCACAGTGGGAGGTGAGCGGGGACAGTGACTTGTGTTAACAGAGCTCCAGCAGGCATATTCCTGCTCTGCAAAAACAGCATTTGGTAGTGGCGGCCGGTGGCTGTGCATAGTGTCACCAGCCCGGGGGGAGATTTCCACCCTGCCCCCCCCTCCCCTGGTATGACCTGAGATCAGCGGTGATAATCGGGTTCGCCGCTGATCTCACTGTCATAAAAGAGAGAGAGAGAGAGACTTGTAAAGCGCAACACATGCAAACTGAATCGCCTCTGGGCGCTGTATCCATTTCATGGGTAAGGAACCCCTTGACCTCAGAAGAGATGGGTTTTAATCTTTCTCCTGAAGGCCAAGTGGTCCGAATCCAGTCGGATGGTGGTTAGTAGTACATTCCACAGGCGAGGTCCCTGGACTGCAAATCTTCGATCTCCTTTGGACTTGTATCTGGCCTTGGGTATCTGGAGGAGGTTTTGATTGGTGGATCGCAGAATGCGATTGGGGTTATGGGCTTTTTCGCATAGATATTGGGGGGCGTTGCCTTGAATACACTTATGTATTAGGCAGAGTGCCTTGAAAGTGATTCTGTCTTTTACCGGCAACCAATGAAGGGATCTCAGTGAAGGTGAGATTGATTCCCATGGTTTTTTCCTGGTCACTAGTCGAGCGGCCGTATTTTGAACGACTTGCAGACGAGTGATTTGGTATTTGGGGAGTCCTAAATAGAGGGCATTTGCGTAGTCGAGTCTGGAATTGATGATTGTTCCCACCACGACTGCAATGTCCTCTTTCGGGATAAAGGGCGTGAGTCTGCGTAGTAGGAGCAGCAGATGGTGGGATCCGCTGACTACTGACCCTATTTGTGCATCCATTGTCATGTAGGTATCGAAAATGACTCCGAGACTTTTGACTTTGGTGCTAGGGGTGATAGTTTTACCCAGAATGGGTGGGGGAGTCCATGTTGACGCAGGGTGATTTTTCCGGTTAGCGTGAAACAGGAGAAGTTCTGTTTTCGAACCATTGAGTTTAAGATAACTGTTTGTCATCCAGTTATCTATTAGAGTGAGGCATTTCTCTAGTCCAAGAGAATGATCCTTTTTGTTGCAGATGCGGAAATACAGTTGTGTGTCGTCTGCATAGGAGTGGTAAAGTAACTTCTGGTTACTGATGTTGTGTAAATTTGAAGATGTATTGTCATAATGGCACCCAGTCTTAGTACTTCCGCAGCCCGCTCTAAATAGAACTGACTGGGGCAGTCTGAGGCTGGTTGAATCTCGTCTGGTAGTAGAAAATGTCTTGAGGTTGGAGTGTGATGTTTGCGGCGTGGGCTTATGTCCGCTAACGAGGGGCCCTCTGTGCATTTAGCACAGACGATCGTTGGGGAGGGGATGCGCTCACTCCGCAAGCACACAAGTGGTTATGGACAGATGTGCGCTCTTATCTGGGTCTTGTCTGATCAGCAGGGCTTGCGATTCGTGGCGTACGCCTGTAGATAACCTCCTTTTCACCTTAATAAGGGTATAATAAGGGTATATGCATTCTATGGAATGGCGCAGTTTTAGAATTCTATCAGCGATTAATATTGAGAGCTTGTGGACGTTTCTGGAGGGGCACATGCGCTCCCCGCCCGGACACGCCCATAAGACTTTAGCAGCATTGTATGTACTTCTATGCGTTGTATTGTATCCATTGTATTGTATCCAATTCATGTATTCTATGGGACTTCCTGTTAGAAGGAACATCCTTATATGGTGTTAGCTGTGTCAGTGGAACATCATGTGTTAACCACTCCCATGAGGGAGGTGTTTAATGGGTGCAGTGAGCACTTCCTGTTTTGGGTAAATAAAGGGTGCTTGGCTGAGCCAGAAAGGGCGGTGATGCTGGTAGAATGATATGAGAACAGGCTGGTGATGGTGTCTCTTTGTATGAATGGCAGAGAATGATGGTGAGTGAATCTATTTAGCTTAAATATGCATTATTTCATTAAGATGGATTCTGTGCTTAATAGCACAGGGCAAAATGGCGCTGTGCTCTGCGTAGAAGCCCAGCTTTTTGCCACCACACTGATGATTTCAAAGAGAGGGCGAAGATAGATATTAAACAATATGGGCGATAAGGGAGATCCCTGAGGGACTCCGCATGACACCTTACGTTTTTCAGAAGTGAAAGACCCCAGTTTCACTATTTGTGATCGGTTTTCCAAGAAGGAGGACACCATAGCACACCATAGTCTGAACATGGCCTTGTGCTGTGTGTGTATGTATTGTATATCCTTATAGATGGGTCATCTCCACTCCCACCAAGGGGGAGAGAAATATATTACTGCCTAGTCCAGCCTTTCTCAGCCAGGATTCCTCCAAAGGGTTCTAGGGGTTCCTTGAGCAATGGACAATTTCTGTCTCTCAGTAACAACTGACATCAATCATCTGTAAGGAGGGCAGTCTTCCCACTGATGACATATAGGAGGGTCCTTCTCCCATTGGTCACCAATGTAAGGGACCACTACACTGACCACTGATATAAGGAGAAATTCCATCCAAACCGTGAGATTGGTCAGAGACTAATTGGTAACATTCTGGGCATTGCCAGACTAGGTCTTGGTGACAGAGTGAAGGGTGATGCTGCTCATACTATATGTGACCCTCATCTACATCATGGACATCTTCTTCAGCTTCTTAGTAAATAGGATAGAAATTTTCAAAATCCTATATGTAGCTCTTGTTGAGTAGGCTCTATTTTGTAAATTTAGTTATCTGAGCTGTAGTTGGCTCAGAATATTATGGAAAATTGTGGGTTTCTGTTCGAGTTCTGCTGTGTTGCACATTATCCACTTGACTGTGGGTGTCGCTGTCACCAGGAGTCAAGGTCCAGTCTTGGGGCCTGCTCGCCCGAGGCTCCACAACTGAGAGTAGGCCCAGGAGTTTTTGGGGCCTACTGGTCCAGGGGTTGTCCTGTGCTGTCTTGCCTGCGGGAAGAAGCCGAACAATTGGGGACTCAATTGGAGGACGCATCCTGGCCAGTTTACCTCACTGTGCTGCTGGCCTGGCTGAAAGATCCTGGCACCGTGGACTGTGTGCTTTCTTTGGAGCTTTGCAGTGTGTGTGTGTGTGGTTACATGATCTTGTGGCAGAGGACTGTGTGATGACTCGATGACACTCATCAAGTCTGTGGCAGAGTCTTTGAACGAGCTTTGCACCGGCTGCTAGGTCAGTGAGAGAAGCCTATCCGGTAGTTCCTGAATCCAGTGTAGAACCAATTTGTCCTATGGATCTAAGACTGTATCCGTGATCCACAAGCAAGGTACCTGAATCTCCCCTATCCCTCCACCCCTCTGATGAACCTGGTTTAATAAAACCCTTGAAGAAAAATAAATTAAGTGTTGGTGCGGACATTTGTGAATAACTCTTCAAGAGGGACCCCTGGGACGAGTGTGGTGAACAGTAAGGTAACTGTAGGCCCAAATCTAAACCAGAAGCTCCTTCGGGGGTAGTGCTACATATAGAAGAGGTTGGGGGTCCTGATTAGTCATAGAAATGCCCAGCACCCCAATAGTAGAGGAAGAGGTGGTCTGGTGACATGGAGAAGAAGACTCCGGTCAGTCTCTGGATCTCCATCATTGGAAACATGGTGAGACAACAAATACAGCGGGATGGTGGAGGAGATGTTGGTGTCGGTGTGGAAATGGACAGAACACGGGATGATGACACTGAAAGAACAATACGGCTTCATTCTACGATATGTCAAGGAGAGAACCGTACAGGAGAGACTTTTCTCTCCAATTATTGTCAGTAGAAGACCCTGACCCCTGTATATGATATACTCCTGACCACTGTATATGATATACTGCTGACCCCTGTATATGATATACTCCTGACCCCTGTATATGATATACTCCTGATCACTGTATATGATATACTCCTGACCTCTGTATATGATATACTCCTGACCCCTGTATATGATATACTCCTGACCTCTGTATATGATATACTCCTGATCACTGTATACAATATACTCCTGACCCCTGTATATGATATACTGCTGACCCCTGTATATGATATACTCCTGATCACTGCACTCTAGGCCCATTATTCAGGGTTACCTTATAACCACTTCCCACCCGGCCTATAGCAAAATGACGGCCGGGAAGTGGTTCAGTTATCCTGACTTCCCATTATATGATGTCCAGCAGGATAAGCCGTGATCGCCTGCCATACGGGGCACACAGCCCGGCGATCTCTGTTGTGGTGTGTGAGTCTGACACGCCGCAACACCGATCTCGATAAAGAGCCTCTAATGAAGGCTCTTTACCACATGATCAGCTGTGTCCAATCACGGCTGATCACAGCGTCAACAGAAAGAGCCGTTTATTGACTTTTCCTCACTCGCATCTGACAGACGAGAGAAGAGGAGAGCCAATCGGCTGCTCTCCCGACAGGAGGGTCTGTGCTGATTGTTTATCAGTGCAGCCCCCCACCCAGGACCACCAAGGATGCCTGCCAGGTATGCTACCCTGGACCACCAGGGATATGCCACTCATATATACCCTTCAGTGCCCATCAGTGTTGCCTATCAGTGCCCATTGTCAGTGCCCACCAGTGCCATCTCATCAGTGAAGGAGAAAACGTACTCATTTGCACAATTTTATTACAGAAACAAATAATTTTTTTTGTTATTATTAATTCATTACGTTCCATTCGTTTAGATGCAGCATTCGTTATTTCGGGTAATTCGTAACTTCGGATAAATTCGTATTCATTATGTTCACTAACAGCTAAATTACGAGGAACACCTTAACAATCACCACCATTTTATTCTCCAGGGCCTCTGCTATCAGATAATATATGTTTGGGGGTTTTATCTAATCTTCAGAACCAAAATAATGCAAAAACATCTGACAGTGAAAGGGTTAATGTGAGCTAGATGGGATCACTCTGCTGTGCTCACACATTAGAGCTCCCCCTAGCTGCAGCCTGGTAATAACATTGCTAGGAGGTCTATTTATTTATCTGCTCCATACTTCCCATCTTTATATAAACGTCTCCTGACATTTAGGGGTCTATTCATAAAATATGTGCATAGCAATTCCCCCGGGGAAAGTCCATGTACATTCCTTCTGTGTGAATGGGGGAAAGATGAATGTTATTAGGATATTTGCTGTGCTGGTCGAACGGTTTCCATTCATTTACAATGGAAATTATTGCATTTGGCCACTAGATGGAGATAATTTCTATGGTACTTAACGCCATCTAATGGCCAAATGTGGTGTAACGAAACTCCAAATGGGACAGGAGTTAAAGCCGTTTAAGATATTCCATTCCGAACCCAAGACAGCTATCGAAACACCACAATCCGGCGAACACGACCCATACGGATTCTCCCAGAAACGAGAGACAGTTCTGTTTGAGGTTCAAAACGAATAGACTCTTTAATGAGAAAATCAGACTCTTATATACAGTTAGTAACCAAAAATTAACAATGACTCAACTCCACCCACAACACGACACAATGAGCCCAATAAACATCTTTTTAGTAGACATTCTGGCACCAGCTCTTGGTCTAATTAGCATGAGCTAATTAACTACAGCTGATAAGTCAGACATCTGACCTTTAGACTGTCTGTTTAACTCACAATACACATGTATCATCAATAGAACTTCACACAATACAGGGTCAATTAGCACAACACAATGACAGGTTCTTCAGGGCCATCCTAGATTCATTTACATGACAACAGACGACATTAACACCTAACGGTCTGTGTTCCCACATTGAATGAGTCACTCTTTCAATTAACCTGTTGAGTTCAGAATCAACAACCTGTAAATAGTTCTTACAGATATCCTGGAATATATTGTGGATTACAGACCCATGTTAAAGCAATCCAAGAGATGTCCATTATTTCCTGGCTCATACTTTGCAAGAGCTTCTGGATTCCACGGGCCCTCCCGTTACATGTGGTATTTTTAGGTGTACAATTGATTTTTCATATATGTGATTGATTCATACATATTTATGTTTTCTATAATAATTTTTAACGAATGGTCAACGAGGTCCTAATAAAGATAGAATTTGTCCCCGAAGATAAAGATATACATAGTGTTATATTCTTAATATCTAAAATTTGATTTGGTTATAAAATATTATTGAGAATATGAATTCCTATAAATGGTATGGATGTTGGGCTTTGAGTTAATAATCTCCTGATGTGACATTTGAACCCAGTTATCAATTTCTAGAAGCTGTGAAGACATATTTATTCATTTTGTAAATATCTTATGTTTAAAAAAAAAAAAAAAAAAAGGTATTTCATATGACTGATGTTCTGTTTGAAAGTTGCATTCGAAGGCAGACGAATCCCTTCCCCCATTTCCTGTGTCTGTAAGTAATTAGGAGATAGACCACTTCCTATGGTAAGCCTCATCGACCATCTTTAAAGCACATGTTCTCGAAGAACTTTCTTTTATGTATTGAACTTTTATTTGAAGCTATGAATGTATTGTAACTGTACTTATTATCTGTAATGGTCAGGGGTTAACGGCGTTTACGATATTCCATTCCACCAACCCACGACAGCTTATCAACACTCCACAATCCGGCAGACAGGACCCATTGGATTTCCCCCAGAATTACGAGACACACACAGCTCTGTTCTCTGGTTCCAAACGGATAGATACTTTAATGGGAAAATCAGGCTCTTTATATACAGTCAGTAACAATGACTCAACTACACCCACAACATCATACAATGGGTACTAACAAGCCCCCCTCAATACACAATTTTTAAGATGGACACCTGCTTATACAATACACATTCCTTTAGTCAGACATTCTGACTCCAATTCTAATTACCTACAGCTGGCAAGTCAGACATCTGACCTTTTAGACCGGGGATAAGCAATTAGCGGACCTCCAGCTGTTGCCAAACTACAAGTCCCATCATCCCTCTGCCTCTGGGTGTCATGCTTGATGCTGTCAGAGTCTCGCTATGCCTCATGGGACTTGTAGTTTGGCAACATCTGGAGGTCCGCTAATTGCTTATCCCTGTTTTAGACTGTGCTAATTCACAACACACATTATCGTCAATAGAAATTCACACAAAACAGTGTTAATTAGCATCACACAATGAAAAGGTCTTTAGAAGCCAGACTGTCTACCAAGCTCCAATCCACATCACCACAGTAGCAGACTTAATTAGCACAATAGACAATAGAATGCAATCACAGCAAGCTTTTATCGTACACTACAGCCAGGTAGCTGAAGGTGATGACGTCTTTCAATTAACCTGTTGAGTTCAGAATCAACAACCAGCAATAATTCAAGATATTCTGAATATATTGTGGATGATCATTACTGTCTCATCTTATGTAATCCGAGATATCAGTTCTCAGTCATCCTATGCCCCTAGTGGACATAGGATGTCCCTAGACACAAGAGTCATTGGTGAGGCTGAAACAGAAGTACCCCACACCCTTCAAGAGCCTCTGGGTCCCACGGGCCCTACCGTTACATTATCCTTTATAGTGTGTATATTAAAACACATAGTTTTTATTCACGTTAATTCACAAATTTGTCTCACGATTCGTCATTCGTCCAGAACGCAAAGTAAAGCCTTTAACAGCAGAAGCTGTGATATTTTAACATTAGAAACCCTTGGGTTTTATCACATAGGAACATCTTTTCATTTTATTTTAGACTTGTTTTTTTATTGTATGTATATGGCGATACATCGCACACTCATGTGGAGATTAGATTGTAACGGGACATTACCACGGAGCTCAGCGGTGTGATCGAGTGAGAGCGCCCTGCTGGTTTGCAGATTCAGGCGACACACTCTCCAGCTCTATGAATGTGAGCTCTGTAGTCACAGGAAGAGGGCGTGTCCTCACAGACTGTGGTGATGCCTGAACGGTTGTCTAGGCAACAGGCAGGTATATAAGGTTTCACCTCATTTGACCCACCCATCTACTGACGAAGGCCAATGAGAGGCCGACACGCGTTTAGAAGGGAGGAGCCCTATCTGTGATGTCAGGCGAAGCGCCGTGGGTCTAGATCGGCGGTGAATGAGCTGGTGATTTGATACCTGCTGTTTTTATTGTTATTTCTTGTAAGTGTAACTTTTTAGGGGACTCTCGCTATGACTAAGCACTAGTTTCAGTGCGAAACGCGTCAGCAGTCGGGTTTTATTTTGCTGTGACTTGTAGTGCTGTCCTTCTTTTAATAAAGGCGACAAGTTGTTCAGAGTGCGGCTGTCCAGAGACAATTTTTGTTCCTGTGTAACTTTTTAGGGGGGGCTTTTATAATAAATTCAGAAGCAGAGAGCACTATGGTACTTATGTTTTTCCTTTCATGTCCTTCCCCCCGGGATATAGAAGTGGAATTGATTATTAATAAGTGAATGGAGGAAGGTGGTGTTTGGAGACAATTTATACGTTGATTCCCCACACAGAGGTGCAGTCTGGAGACTGTAGGAATTACTACCATTGGTAAAGTGGACGGATCGTGATCGGACACGAGGAGTGATCTGTCTATGAGTTTTATACTCACCCTTGAGGTGAGCATGCATTTTAGCAGGTGGGGGTGCGCACTGAATATTGGATCCATTTAAATCGGATTTTTCACAACGGTGACAGCTTTGGAAACCTCCATATGAACTGTTTTTTTATCATTTATTTCTTTTTCATAAATAATTTTATGGAATGTATAATTATTTGTTTCTATAAGATTTATAGATACGCAGCGCTGCACTATTTTCACACAATTAATACGCAGCTTCTACTTTTCAGAGGTGCGATATCGTTCTCTGTACAATCCGTGTTTTATTGATTGCATGGAATATTGGAATTTTCTGAGATTGTGGATTTGGGGTTTTCATGAGCTGGAAGCCACAATCATCACAATGATGACAAATCACGGCTTGAACCCTCTTGCTTTGCATGTAATGAGTCTCTCTCATATATTAGTCTCGCCTTTTAAGTTGCATTAGTGAAATAAATGAACTTTTGCACCATATTCAAATTTTTCGAGTTTCACCCGCATATCAGGGTGTGCTTCTTCCCCACATGTCCAGCAACATTCACATACAAGACATTTCCCGCACTCACTTATACACCTCGAGGGGTTGTGTGGGACCCCTGATGTACAGGAAGACAGGACTTCAGTGAGGAACAATTCCTTCACTCAGGACAGGAATACGGCTTCTCCCTCGTGTGAGATCTCTGATGTTTGGAAAGATCGGACTTCTGTGAAAAACATTTCCCACACTCAGAACAGGAAAAAGGCTTCTCCCCCGTGTGAAATCTCTGATGTTTGGAAAGATCGGACTTCTGTGAAAAACATTTCCCACACTCAGAACAGGAAAAAGGCTTCTCCCCCCCGTGTAATCTCTGATGTGTGGAAAGACTGGACTTATCTGAAAAACATTTCCCACACTCAGAACAGGAAAAAGGCTTCTCCCCCGTGTGAGATCTCTGATGTGTGGAAAGATGGGACTTCACTGAAAAACATTTCCCACACTCAGAACAGGAAAACGGCTTCTCCCCCGTGTGAGATCTCTGATGTATGGAAAGATGGCACTTCTGTGAAAAACATTTCCCGCACTCAGAACAGGAAAAAGGCTTCTCCCCCGTGTGAGATCTCTGATGTTTGGAAAGATTGGACTTCCGTGAAAAACATTTCCCGCACTCAGAACAGGAAAAAGGCTTCTCCCCCGTGTGAGATCTCTGATGTGTGGAAAGATAGGACTTCACTGAAAAACATTTTCCGCACTCAGAACAGGAAAAAGGCTTCTCCCCCGTGTGAGATCTCTGATGTTTGGAAAGATTGGACTTCCGTGAAAAACATTTTCCGCACTCAGAACAGGAAAAAGGCTTCTCCCCCGTGTGAGATCTCTGATGTTTGGAAAGATTGGACTTCCGTGAAAAACATTTCCCGCACTCAGAACAGGAAAAAGGCTTCTCCCCCGTGTGAGATCTCTGATGTGTGGAAAGATGGGACTTCACTGAAAAACATTTTCCGCACTCAGAACAGGAAAAAGGCTTCTCCCCCGTGTGAGATCTCTGATGTGTGGAAAGATGGGACTTCACTGAAAAACATTTTCCGCACTCAGAACAGGAAAAAGGCTTCTCCCCCGTGTGAGATCTCTGATGTTTGGAAAGACTGGACTTCACTGAAAAACATTTTCCGCACTCAGAACAGGAAAAAGGCTTCTCCCCCGTGTGAGATCTCTGATGTTTGGAAAGACGGGACTTCACTGAAAAACATTTCCCGCACTCAGAACAGGAAAAAGGCTTCTCTCCTGTGTGAGATCTCTGATGTGTGGAAAGCTTGGATCTCTCTGAAAAACATTTCCCACACTCAGGACATGGAAACCTTTTATGTGTTGGAAAGACAGCACCGTCCCGCACAGT
Organism: Rana temporaria; assembly: GCF_905171775.1. Lineage (NCBI taxonomy): Eukaryota > Metazoa > Chordata > Amphibia > Anura > Ranidae > Rana > Rana temporaria. Next base: position 696,281 of record NW_024404449.1, read on the forward strand.
CTGAGGTTCCTCAGGATAAGAGGAATACGATGGTCCGGCACTGTCCCGCACAGTCTGAGGTTCCTCAGGATAAGAGGAATACGATGGTCCGGCACCATCCCGCACAGTCTGAGGTTCCTCAGCATAAGAGGAATACGATGGTCCATCTACACTGTGTGGTGCCGGATGGACATTTGAGGTAGTCGGGTTTTCTCCTGGACTATACTGTGTGATGTCCTCATCTTCTACTTTACAGTCAGGAGACAAAGTGAGACAATCCTCTGAGGTTTTCTTCATCTCCCGTCCATCTACTAAAATAGAAATACAAAGATTATTACTAGACATGAGCTGATTGGTTCCCCTAAACCAGGACTCCGCCCACATCAGGCAGCTTTGTCTCTGAGGATCTTACAATTCCTCCCTCAAGGTGACTAGTAAATGGCTCCTCTGATCTCCTACCAGATCATTTCTTTATTCATGGACCTTAGTCAGAGAGTGAGGAAACAACGAGAACTGTCTTTTATAGGAGTGACAGTGATGAGGGGATTATAGGACGAGGGTCAGGAGTATGTAATGTACACCATAGAGTATATAGTGCAGAAGTCAGGAATATGTAATGTACAACATAGAGAATATAGTGCAGGGGTCAGGAGTATGTAATGTACAACATAGAGAATATAGTGCAGGGGGCAGGAGTATGTAATGTACAACATAGAGAATATAGTGCAGGGGTCAGGAGTATGTAATGTACAACATGGTGTTTAGGAAGGGTGGCTAATAAATTGAGTTTCCCGGGTGGTAGTTGTAACGGAACTATGTATTTCAGAAGATGGGACATTACTGACAGTTCATTGCAGAAGGTACTGGACACATTACAAGTAGTTAATTTTGTCCTGACTAGGTCAATAGGACAATGACCATTCAATGCTTAGCTCAGTCTATTGAAATGCTAAGTGGAGCCGTCTTGTGAAATACCTTTTATTGTGTTCTGCAGGTTGAGAGCGGTTGTCGGAGACGGGATGTCTCTAGGAGATAATTATCTCCTCTAAATGACTTTTAGAATGTGTGTTTGGAGATGTACCGTATGTGTTTACGCTAAGGGACTTTGTATTGTTCTAAATGAATGTAACCTCTCAGAGGTAGTAATTAAGTAGACCGGGTTATTGTGTACATTGATTACCCCCTGGGGCTTCTGTCTCAATACACAAGTCTTTCTATCCAAGCTATTGGACCAATCCCTGTTGACTATTTCAAGTCCTCATTTGCATGGTCAAGGAGTGAAGACTGTATATACTTTACAATTGACCAATGGGAAAGCAGTTGTTGGGGGTAGGATGTTCCAAATTCTGTATAAAAGTGTGCTGTGTACTGGAAAATAAAGAGTCTGCTTGACCCTTCAAATGTAGCCTTGTCTCATTTTTGGAAGAGCGTTTGATGGGATATACCGGCTGTACTTGCATATCACAACTTGTCAGGGAAAAGGACGTCTCCAACGGCTGATACCCTCTCACTACCAGTGGGTAGCCGTTACAGTAGTTATCCTTGCTTATTGTTAGGAGATCTACTGATTCCTCTCTAACTTTGGATGGCTGCACCTTTTCTCTTCTGTCACTAGATAGACAAGGGTGTAGCAAGGTCGGATTATGAATAGATGGGGTGTCTCAACCAATTTGCAGGGGTTTCTTTGGTCCCTTGGCCAGCCTATTTATTTGGGTGGAGTCAGGTGATCGAGGTTCTGTGCCACCTGGACGGCTGTCTGGGTGGACGTGTGTTATGCCGCCCGGGTTCTTAGGCCGGAAGCCTGAGGCCTATCCAGGAGCAAGAGAAGCAGTGCAGGGTTGGGACTGCAGGATTGGATTCCAACCGAGAGTAAAGATTCAGCCCAACGGGGAACCAGTTGTGGTCGGAGGTAGAGGGGAAGCTGTCGCCACTAAGGAACCATCCACCTTGTTACCGGAGACTACAGTTAGTAAGCTGGAGCCAGTACCAGAGCAATCTTCTCTCCAGCCTGGGACAGTGAAGAAGTGGGAAAGCTTCAGCAGGTGCCAAGTCAGGGGCCCAGCAGGATAGCGGGGGTGACGCTTGAGGAGCATCAGTAAGTGTCAAGCCAGGGGCTCACCAGGATAGCGGGGGTGACGCTTGAGGAGCATCAGTAAGTGCCAAGCCAGGAGCCTAGCAGGAGAGCGGGGGTGACGCTTGAGCATCAGTCAATGCCAAGCCAGGGGCCCAGCAGGATAGCGGGGGTGACGCTTGAGCATCAGTAAGTGTCAAGCCAGGGGCGACGCTTGAGGAGCATCAGTAAGTGTCAAGCCAGGGGCCCAGCAGGATAGCAGGGGTGACGCTTGAGCATCAGTAAGTGTCAAGCCAGGGGCCCAGCAAAATAGCGGGGGTGACGCTTGAGGAATATACAGCGGGTTAGCTGTAGAAGAGCTCAGGAGATTCTGTGGCCACCGAATCTGGAAGTCCAGTGAGTAGGGAGGAGCCTAACACCTCCCGGTTCGGTTTGCGGCAGAACAAGCGAATGGACCGAAAGTTTGTGCGAACATTCGAACACCGTTAAAATTTTTGAGGCCCGAACGTGAAAAACCAAAAGTGCCCGCAGGCTCTATATACTCTGAACAGCAGTATACAGGCGGTCCCCGGGTTACAAACAAGACAGGGACTGGAGGTTTGTTCTTTAGTTGAATCTGTTTGTAATTTGGAACTGGTACATTTTGTAAGTGTAGCTCCAGACAAAAAATCAATTTTTAAGCTTTTTGGAAAACATAGGGAAGGGTTATCACCCCTGTAACATTTGTTTTGCTGTCTGTGCCCCGTGTTCAGAAGATTTCACCTCACTTTCTGTCCCAATGACAATTGGATTTAGAAAATTTGGGGTTATTAGGGAAACAAGGATTGGTGATAAAGCATCAGTGGAGAGGAGACACCTTTTTCCCATATCAACTCTTACAGGAGAGAATTTCCCTTCCTAGGGGTAGATTTCCTCTCACTTCCTGTTGTCTCCTTCCGTTTGTAAGTCGTTTGTAAGTCGGATTTTCGAAAGTAGGGGAAAATCGTGCCTTAGGTGTTGATGATACCAGAACACTGTAAGCCCTCACCGTTACTCTTGGTGGGTGCAGGAACGGGCCCTGCTGTGAAATATTAGATCAAAAATTTTAATTAACAGGGGCGTGTAAACAGGGGCAGAAAAATTGGGCCTTAGGCGGTGGTGGTAGTGCCCTGAAACAAAAATATTCTTAGAAGCCATCAACATGAACATTGAGGAGGAATAGGATAGTCACTAAGCATAATAGGATAGTCGCTCAGCATAGGCAGTCTTCAAGGGATCCCACATCCATAGAAAAATCAATTGGTTACATCAGCATCAGGTGCTTGGTAGCTGGTGATCCAAGACTGAGTCATTTTTATGAAGGTGAGCCGATCAACAGAGTCTGTGGACAGGCGCACTCTGTGATCGGTTACAAAGCCTCCAGCAGCACTGAATGTGCGTTGGATGCAGGACAGGCCAGTAGCTCAATTGCATATTGTGCAAGATCTGGCTCAGCTGCAATTCCCCTGTTTTTAAACGAATTAGACAACGTCTTATTTTTTTTTTTTTTGTTTACAAATGTTTTTATTGAAGCATAAGGTCATAGTATAAGCATTTACCAGTGGTAAAAAATGAACAAGTGAAAGAGTCATTTACATTATACATTACATACAAGTAAAGATATATCTCATGGGAGAATGTATACAACTGATTTACAGATATATACGATCTCCGTGGGGGAGAAAAAAAAAATAATAATTAGTGGATGTGCTTAAAGCGGTTCTCCACCCTAAAGTGGAGTCCCGCTGATCGGAACCCTCCCCCCCTCCGGTGTCACATTTGACACCTTTCAGGGGGGAGGGGGGTGCAGACACCTGTCTAAAGACAGGTATTTGCACCCACTTCCGGCCACACGCTACGGGCGAAAGACGGGCATTCCGTCACATCCCGTCTGTCGCCCGTTGTGTGCTGGGAACACTCGGCTCCCAGCACACAGCGTGTGAGCCAATCGGCGGGCGCAGCGCGACTCGCGCATGCGCCGTAGGGAACCGGGCAGTGAAGCCGCAGCGCTTCACTTCCTGGTTCCCTGAGCGTGGATGGCGGGGGGAGCAGCAGAGAGACGAGCGATCGCTCTTCCTCTGCTGCGATCAGCGCTGGACTCCAGGACAGGTAAGTGTCCTAATATTAAAAGTCAGCAGCTGCAGTATTTGTATCTGCTGGCTTTTAATATTATTTTCCCCGTGGCACATCCGCTTTAAGCAGAATACCTGTAATGGATTTTACATCTGTAGTGAGGCTTCCCACAGAGACCATTTTTTTTGGTGTAAATGCATAGTGTCATATAGCGTGTGGTGTATTCTTTCCGATAATTTGATATTTTCCATGCGGTTAAGAATTTGAGGCCATGGCACATTGTTTGAACGCCAGTTGAAAGCTATGGCCCAGTGGATGGCGCTAAGGAGAGTGTGGATTAATCTGGAACTTGCAATTGGTATGTCTTGAATGGGAGCAAATAGAAGGCACATTTGAGGAGTTATTGGGATTTTTCTACCTGAAATTCGATCAATCATAAGACTTGCATTGTGCCAGATGGGTTTGATGTGGGAGCATTCCCAAAATATATGTAATAGAGTCCCATGTATAGGGCAACCCCTGAAACAGTGAAGAAGTTGATGGGTAAAACAAATTAAGTTTGGCAGGGGTTAGGTACCATCTGTACAGCAGATTCTCTAATGGTGGTAGTTTTGGTACATCTGTGTAGATTGTCAAATATGGCATCCCATTGTTCGGGGGAGAATGAAACATTTAAGTCCGATTCCCATTGTAGCATAGTGTGTGTTTTTTCAGGCATGTTGAACTCGTTTAGGTTTTTATAGATTTTTGATATTAAACCCTTGTCACGAGGGGAGGAAATACAAATACGTTTGAATAGTGAGAAAGGGTTATTTAGAGTAAGTGAGTAGTATTTTTGGTAAAAGTGCTTTATCTTTTCATAATTTTCATAATCTGTGTGTGCAAGGTCAAATCTCGTTTGTAGTTCAGTGAATGATTAAAAAGTATTGTTATGGGTGAGAGATTTTAGATTCATTAGATTGTGTAGCTTCCATATTGCTAATGAGTTTTGGTAATTATCTTGGAGAGTGAAATGAGGGTCTCCTAGGAAGGATGCCAAGGGAGGGATGTCTGAAGACAAGTTAAATTTGGTGACCTGTCTGTTCCACAGTTGTAGGGAATGTGTTACAATTGTATTTAACGGTCTAATTCTCTGTGGCAAAATGGATTTGGACCAGAGTAGACCTTGAAGGTGGTAAGGGAGGACGGATTGCTCTTCGAACTGGAGCCATGGTATTTGGGAGGCTGGGGCATACCACTGTGCAAGTTGAGTAAATATGGCTGACAGATAATACAGCCATAAGTTTGGGATGCTTAGTCCTCTTTTCAATTGGGGCCTAAACATTAGGGAGTAGCTAAATCTTGTTTTTTTGTTTTGCCAGATGAATTTATTAATTTCCCTTTGGAGTGAATCTAACTTGCTTTTGGGCAATGTAAGAGGAAGAGCTCTAAAAAGGAACAAAAGTTTAGGTAGTAAGACCATTTTCATGGCCACTATTCTTCCTGTGAAAGATATTTGGTGTGAAGACCATAGTTTTATTGTGTTTTTGATATTATTGAATAATGGTGGGTAATTCGCATGGAATAGAGCTTTGAATGAGGAGATGATACGTATTCCCAAGTATCTAAATGAATCCGTACACCAAGTGAATGGAAAATTGTCTTTGAGCGATGCAATTAAGGTTAGTGGGATGTTGATGGGTAAGGCTGAGCATTTGGACAGGTTTACACCCAATCCAGATAGATCATGAAAGGTATCTAGAATCTTGGTCAGATTAGGTAAGGAGATGAGATGATTCGTTAAAAAGAGAAGGACGTCATCAGCATAGAGGCTTAGTTTGAATTCTTTGGTCCCTTTAGTGTTGCCCTTGATATCTATATTATTTCTAATTGCGCAGGCTAGGGGTTCTATTGCCAGGGCAAAAAGGAGTGGGGAGAGTGGGCAACCCTGCCTGGTGCCCCTGCACAGAGGGAAAAAGTCAGAATTGTTGCCTGGAAGTTTAATACGAGTTTGAGGGTCATGATAAAGAGCTTTAAATCCATGAAAGAATTCGCTATTTATGCCATATCTAGGGAGTAATGTGTCTAAGTATGACCAGCTGACGCTGTCAAAGGCTTTGTGGATGTCGAGACTGAGTAAAAGTGCGGATTTAGAATGTAAGTTAGAGTCCTGAATAATGTTTGTAGTCAGTCTTATGTTATCTGTTATTTGTCTGTTCGGGATGAATCCTGTTTGATCTGGATTAATTAAGGGGGAAATAACTGCAGCTAATCTATCCGGTAGTAATCTGCTAAATATTTTCAGGTCATTATCTATGACCGAGATCGGGCGATAATTTTGTGGGGTGGAATGGTCTTTATTAGGTTTGGGAAGAAGGGACATGTTTGCTAGAAGCATTTCTGATGGGAATTGGTTTCCCTGCAGAATGTGATTATATAATTTTGTAAGATGTGGGGTTAATGTGGATGCAAATTTTTTATAATAGGATGTGGAGTATCCATCAGGACCCGGAGCTGTAGAGGTCTTTAATGAGTTTATTATTCTATTAATTTCTAAGTCTGAGCAGGGGGCGTTGAGCGCCTCAATTTGTAAATTAACAGGGGTAGGGAAATTTGCCTGCTATAATCGGATGTTGGGACACCTAATTCTACACCTTCATTCCTCTCAGTGCAGGTTTCTGAGAGGACTGAGGGTATAGTGGGGTTGGAGATCCCAGCTGATGAGGAGCAAGGAGAGGTCCGCCTTGTTCTTTGATGTGGGTCTTTTAAGTGCTGTTGCCAACGGACTGCATGGGAGGTCGTCATATGTCTGGTCAAGCATGTGGTGCCCAAGCGGTTGCTGTTTTGGCCACGCTTGATACGCATCAGACATAATGTTGCAAACAGCAACGGTGCGATCTGTTGCACATGTGTCAAAAAAGGCCCACACCAAAGAACTTTTCAAAATATGTGGGGAGTCAGCAGCGCCCTGCACATGCTTAGCTCTGCAGTGTGATGCAATAGGGTGTGCTGCCCTTAAGCTGCCCCCTGGAGGGCATTCTGCCTCATTGGAAATGTTCCTTCACCTCCTCCCTTCTATCAGGCACCCAAGTAGAGTCAGTGACCTCATCATCCCCTCCCTCCTCCTCACTGGAGAAAACTTGGCAGTATGCTGCAGCTGGGGGAACATGACTACCAGTTTCTTGTCCTTCTTGGGCACCCCCTCTCTCTAGGCTCACGTTACTCCCTTCCTCAACCTGGGTCCCATCATCAGAGACTTCAAAACGCTGCACATCCTCCTGCAGCATGTACCCAACACTGTGGTCGAACAGTTCGGGGGACTCCTCTGTGCATGATGGTGGGGCTAGGGAAGGATTGACTGATGACATGGAGCCGATGGAATAGGCCGCTGTGGCAGCTGCATTGGCAGGCAAACTACTCTGAGCCTGGGTGACAGAATATGAGGACGGCTTTGTTATCCACTCCACCAACTCTTCTGCATGTTATGGCTCAAAGCCGAAAAAAAGGGATAGGCATGGCTAGACTGGATGCAGTGGATATATATATGTAGGAGACTGTATGTATATATAATTTATTGGACTGCAGCTCACTGAATCACCTGCCTTCCTGAAAGTATATTAGAAAAAGTACACCAAGAACGGCCTGCAGTCAGATCTAGCTACACTGGATGCAGTGGATATATATATAATGTGTGTGTGTGTAGGAGACTGTATATATATATATATATATTTATATTAAATGCACTGCAGCTAACTGAATCGCCTGCCTGCTCAATCTAAATGACACTCTGTCTCTGTCCACGCCAACAACACACTACACAGGGCCGACGTACATGCGACCTTATATAGTGTGGGGCGTGGACTTAGTCCCCCTGAGCCATTATTGGCCAAAGGCACCCTGCCTTTGGCCAATTATGGCTCTTTGCTGACAGCGCTGGGATTGGCCAAAGTATGCGGGTCATAGTGCATGCTTTGGCCAATCATCATACAGCAATGCACTGCGATCTCGCAGTGCATTATGGTGCGTGACGCGGCACTCGAATTTGGCGCGAACGCCCCATAATGTTCGTCTTTCGATGAACGGGCGAACAGCCAATGTTAGAGTGGAACTCATGTTCGACCCGAACATAAAGCTTATCCCTACTAATGAGAGACCGGGAGCTCAGGGAGAGAAGATCTGCAGTGAGAGACTGTGTGAGAAGAAGAGAACTATTCTGTGTTACCAAGAGTTATGTAGAACTAGCGTTAGTGACTGTAACAAGATTTGTTACCATAGGAGACGGCGGTCCTACCTATACAGAAGTGGTGTCCAGCTGGAGGCCTTCCACTGTATAGCAGTCTACCTATAGAAGTCTCGGAGTCTGCCAATTGTCATTACATCTACTCAAATGTGTCCTGGCCCTAAACCGGCTCTCCAAACGTTCTTGTTCAGAGATAATAAAGAGTATGTAATGTACACCATATAGTATATAGTGCAGGGGTCAGGAGTATGTAATGTACAACATAGAGAATATCATGCAGGGGTCAGGAGTATGTAATGTACAATAGGGATGAGCCGAACACTCCCCTGTTTGGTTCGCACCAGAACCTTCGAATGGACCGAACGTTCGCGCAAACATTTAGAACCCCTTTGACGTCTATGGGACTCGAACGTTCGAATTCAAAAGCGCTCATTTTAAAGCCTAATATGCAAGTTATTGTCGTAAAACGTCTTTGAGAACCCGGGTCTTGCCCCAGGGAACATGTATCAATGGAAAAAAAGTTTTAAAAACAGTAGTTTTTTCAGGAGCAGTGATTTTAATGATGATTTAATGATAATAATAAAAAACAAAAAAAAATAATGAAAAATTCCTTTAAATATCGTACCTGCTGGGTGTCTATAGTATGTCTGTGATAACGTCTTTAAATAGCACAATCACCTGCCTGCCAGTAAATTAGGAAGAACTGATCTAGCTAAACTATACAGTGTATAAATATATGTACAACACCTGGGATGTATATATATCCTCTACACACTGTAACATTAACTGACTAGCCTGCCTGCTCTATCTACCTGCAAAAAATACACTCTCTCTGTTCCCTGTTAACTGCCACAACACACTACACAAGGCCACCCTGCAGGCGACCTTTTATAGTGTGGGGCGTGTACTAAACCCCCTAAGCCATAATTGGCCAAAGCCACCCTGGCTTTGGCCAATTATGGCTCTCCGTTTTTTGCACGCTGTGATTGGCCAAGCATGCGTGTCATAGTGCATGCTTGGCCAATCATCAGCCAGCGATGGCACAGTGAATTATGGTCTGTGAAACGTAACTTGAATTTGGTGCGAACGACCCGTTTTGTTTGTATTTCGACGAACGATCGAACATACGATATTTGAGTCGAACATGAGTTCGACTCGAATACGAAGCTCATCCCTAATGTACAGCATAGAGTATATAGTGCAGGGGTCAGGAGTATGTAATGTACAACATAGAGTATATAGTGCAGGGGTCAGGAGTATGTAATGTACAACATAGAGTATATAGTGCAGGGGTCAGGACTCATGATATTGGTATTCAGTAATCAGTGGTGGATGAAATGTTTACTGGAGACAAGTTGCAGAGATCCCACACCGCTGCCTCCCATCTCCTGAGACTGCACTCAGTGACTTGGGTCTGAGACTATACAGACATATCCCTCCACCCGGCACAGCCAGCAAATAACAGAGCAAGTAACCCGGGAGAATTGTTCTGTCAGAGATCTCACTAGACCCGGGCATGGGGCAGAAGACCCAAGGTACATACCCCAGGTGTCTAGGTCAAGCAAACCCTATGGTGAAAAATCAACATTTTGCTGCCAGCTGAACCCCAGAATCTCCATAAATCCAGTCTAGAGACATAAATTGTGTCTGCAGCACAGAGAAGGAAGATTATCCGAGAGAAATACAGGAATACGGGGAACACAGCTCAGGAAAGTGACCAGGGGATTACAGGCTGATATCACCCAGTCCCCGCCCTACTCTGGACCAATCAGTGAGCAGTATGGGTGGAGGAATGGATTTAGTGTTAATGACCCACCTGTGCTGATCTCTGTAGGAGTGTCCTCCTCTATAAATGTCCCCGTTATTCCATCCTCCTCCATAGACTGCTGATCATCCCTCACATACGTCTCTTCTTCTTCTGATTTCACCTCAAATTCTATATCGATTGGATCTCCACTCTAAACCAAGAGAATGAGAGAGAATATCATCTGTAAGATATAAACTTACATACAAAATCCACACATCATCTCCACCAGTCCATGTTCTAGATGCTCCGTCCCACCGACCTTGTAACAGTGGGGGATGGTGTGACCTTCCTGTGTGGAATCCCGGGAATACAGAGGACGGGGACATCTCTCTGGGGGGTTCCTGGTATTAGGTGGCTCCATCATATCCTTGTGTCCTTCTGAAAACTCCTCCATCACTCCATACTCCTCATCCTCCTCTTTATACTCTTCTTTAATAACAATATTATCATCCCCGAGGTTTCCACTCTGAATATATAATAAAACATTCATTATAATAAACATGTTTGTGTATAAATCATAACCACCAATAATTGTTCCTCATCTACCTGATGATGGTGGGGGATGGTGTGACCTTCCTGTGTGGAATCCCGGGAATACAGAGGACGGGGACATCTCTCTGGTGGGTTTCTGTAGCTGGATGACTCCACCATGGTGTCCTGGTACAGATCTTTGTGTTCTTCCTCCATCACCCCATCCTCATCATCCTCCTCTTTTATCTCTTCTTTCACCTCAACTTTAGGATCTCTCAGGTTTCCACTCTGAATATAGAATAAAAATGACATCAATGGTAACAATGCAGATAATGTACAGATCCTAATGATACTATCAGTGATTGTTTCTCATCTACCTGATGATGGTGGGGGATGGTGTGACCTTCCAGTGTGGAATCCCGGGAATACAGAGGACGGGGACACCTCTCTGGTGGGTTCCCATTACTGGATCCATCTGTAGGAAACACACACACTGACTGAATCCATTGTTTCTATGTGTTTATCAGATGATGGGGGATCTAGGTGGAGCCTCCGTACTGCTCTCTCCTTTACAATAAAGTCTCCTCTTACCCGGTGATGTGAGGGGCGGCTGATTGTCCATCATGACGTCCTCGTAGAGATCCTTGTGTCCTTCTAAATACTCCCACTCCTGCGCTGCCAAAAATATAAATAAAGATTATTAAACAGTTTGCAACATGTAAAGAATAAATAAATGAATAACACCAGAAAACACAACTAATGTCCAAGGAATCAAAAAGTCCCCTTCAAATATTAGTTGCATGAAAAACAAGAGGTAGGTGATCAGGTGCTGTGCCATTAGTAACAGATAAACACGTGACCACTTCCAGGGGACCCCACATGGATGACACTCACCACAATGGATGGATCTTCTATTACTAGATAGGTCTCACTGTGCATTTTGGTTGGACCCGCTGTGTATCTTGTCACCAACTTGTCCATTCACATGTACCTGGATGTGATTTCTTCCAATGCCATACACTGCCACACCCCCACTAATAGAAGTGGTAAAATCTATTTAGTATAGACCAGCGGTCCCCAAACTGTGGCCCGGGGGCCAATGTGGCCTTTTGCTTGCCTTTATCTGACCCTTGGGGCACTATTCCATCCACTGACACTAACTTTGGGGTATTATTTATCCCACTGACACCAACAATGGGGAATTAATTATCCCACTGACATTAATGATAGCGCACCATTCCTTTCATTGATATCAACAATGGTAGCGGCTAGTTCCTGGCCAGTAGAAGGACCCTGGTGATGTCACAGATCATGTGACTGTTTGGTCACATGGTACAGAGAAGTACAGGAAGTGATCACAAGCCATGCGGCTGCTCTGCTAAACAAGATGTGTGAACAGACTTTTCTCTGCTTCATATCTCTGCTAAAGAGTAGGAGTGTCTGTGGTTGTATATGGAAGTGATCACAACCCAACCTATGCGGCTGCTCTGCTAAACAGGTGTGTGCACCGACTTTTCTCTGCCAAGGAGTAGGACTGTCTGTAGCTGTATATAGGGGGGGGGGGGGGGTGTCTGTATATAGGGGGGGATGGTGAATAGGAGGCTACAGAGCAGAGCACACGTCTTCACCCTGAAGGTTTCTCCCTCCATCTTCTTTTATATTATATCCTCTCCATACCCTCTCTCTCTCTCCCTGTATACCCCTCTCTCTCTCTCCCTGTATACCCATCTCTCTCTCTCCCTGTATACCCATCTCTCTCTCTCCCTGTATACCCATCTCTCTCTCTCCCTGTATACCCATCTCTCTCTCTCCCTGTATACCCCTCTCTCTCTCTCCCTGTATACCCCTCTCTCTCTCTCCCTGTATACCCATCTCTCTCTCTCCCTGTATACCCATCTCTCTCTCTCCCTGTATACCCATCTCTCTCTCTCCCTGTATACCCCTCTCTCTCTCTCCCTGTATACCCATCTCTCTCTCTCCCTGTATACCCATCTCTCTCTCTCCCTGTATACCCATCTCTCTCTCTCCCTGTATACCCCTCTCTCTCTCTCCCTGTATACCCATCTCTCTCTCTCTCTGTATACCCATCTCTCTCTCTCCCTGTATACCCCTCTCTCTCTCTCCCTGTATACCCATCTCTCTCTCTCCCTGTATACCCATCTCTCTCTCCCTGTATACCCATCTCTCTCTCTCCCTGTATACCCATCTCTCTCTCTCCCTGTATACCCCTCTCTCTCTCTCCCTGTATACCCATCTCTCTCTCTCCCTGTATACCCATCTCTCTCTCTCCCTGTATACCCATCTCTCTCTCTCCCTGTATACCCATCTCTCTCTCTCTCTCTCTCCCTGTATACCCATCTCTCTCTCCCTGTATACCCATCTCTCTCTCTCCCTGTATACCCATCTCTCTCTCTCCCTGTATACCCATCTCTCTCTCTCCCTGTATACCCATCTCTCTCTCTCTCCTTGTATACCCATCTCTCTCTCCCTGTATACCCATCTCTCTCTCTCTCCCTGTATACCCATCTCTCTCTCTCTCCCTGTATACCCATCTCTCTCTCTCTCCCTGTATACCCATCTCTCTCTCTCCCTGTATACCCATCTCTCTCTCTCCCTGTATACCCCTCTCTCTCTCTCCCTGTATACCCATCTCTCTCTCTCCCTGTATACCCATCTCTCTCTCCCTGTATACCCATCTCTCTCTCTCCCTGTATACCCATCTCTCTCTCCCTGTATACCCATCTCTCTCTCTCCCTGTATACCCATCTCTCTCCCTCCCTGTATACCCCCTCTCTCTCTCTCTCCCTGTATACCCATCTCTCTCTCTCCCTGTATACCCATCTCTCTCTCTCCCTGTATACCCATCTCTCTCTCTCCCTGTATACCCATCTCTCTCTCTCTCTCCCTGTATACCCATCTCTCTCTCTCTCTCTCTCCCTGTATACCCCTCTCTCTCGCTCTCCCTGTATACCCCTCTCTCTCTCGCTCTCCCTGTATACCCCTCTCTCTCTCGCTCTCCCTGTATACCCCTCTCTCTCTCGCTCTCCCTGTATACCCCTCTCTCTCTCTCGCTCTCCCTGTATACCCCTCTCTCTCTCTCGCTCTCCCTGTATACCCCTCTCTCTCTCGCTCTCCCTGTATACCCCTCTCTCTCTCTCCCCCTCTCCCCCTGTATACCCCTCTCTCCCCCTGTATACCCCTCTCTCTCTCCCCCTCTCCCCCTGTATACCCCTCTCTCTCTCCCCCTGTATACCCCTCTCTCTCTCCCCCTGTATACCCTCTCTCTCTCTCCCTGTATACCCCTCTCTCTCTCTCCCTGTATACCTCTCTCTCCCCCTGTATACCTCTCTCTCTCTCCCCCTGTATACCCCTCTCTCTCTCTCTCTCTCCCCCTGTATACCCCTCTCTCTCTCTCTCTCCCCCTGTATACCCCTCTCTCTCTCTCCCCCTGTATACCCCTCTCTCTCTCTCTCTCTCTCCCCCTGTATACCCCTCTCTCTCTCTCTCCCCCTGTATACCCCTCTCTCTCTCTCTCCCCCTGTATACCCCTCTCTCTCTCCCCCTGTATACCCCTCTCTCTCTCTCTCTCTCTCCCTCCCCCTGTATACCCCTCTCTCTCTCTCTCTCCCCCTGTATACCCCTCTCTCTCTCTCTCTCTCTCCCCCTGTATACCCCTCTCTCTCTCTCTCTCTCCCCCTGTATACCCCTCTCTCTCTCTCTCCCCCTGTATACCCCTCTCTCTCTCCCCCTGTATACCCCTCTCTCTCTCCCCCTGTATACCCCTCTCTCTCTCTCCCTGTATACCCCTCTCTCTCTCTCCCTGTATACCTCTCTCCCCCCCCCCGTAGCTGTATATATGGGGGGATAGTGTCTGTAGCTGTATATAGAGGGGGGATGGTGTCTAGCTGTATATGGGGTGGTGGTGGTGGTGTCTGTAGCTGTATACAACTGATCCTTACCTTTTATTTTTGGCAGGGGAGCTGATGTGGAGGAAGTAAACTTCAGCTACAGTGGCAGATGAGAATAAAAAATTGAACCGTCTGTGACATAAGGGGACGGTGCTTCCTGATGACGTCACCTGGAGGCCTCGCCTCTAATGGCTATATAATAAGCTGCAAAGACCGGGGATAGCGTCGGAGGAAGAGGGGAGAAGACCGGATGAAGATTTTTAATAAACTTTTCAAAACGTTTCCTGTCCTTATTTACATACACTGCCTTTTATGGGGTGAATGGGTAGGGGTACAATGTACCCCATACCCATAGGGAGGGGGGTCCGGGATCTGGGGTGATGAGCCCCCTGCCCGCAGACACCCACAACCACCGGCCAGGGTTGTCGGGAAGAGGCCCTTGTCCTCATCAACATGGGGGCACGGTGCCTTGGGGTGGGGCCCCCCTGCCCCAAAGCACCCACACCCCCCATGTTGAGGGGGTGTGGCCTGTTATGGTCCAGGGGGGGTTGGGGCCGCTCGCTCGTCCCCTCCCTTTTCCTCACCTGCCGGGCTGCATGCTCGGATAAGAGTTTGGTACGCCGTTTTTTCGGCATGGGGCTACCCTCAAATTCCATTCCAGACCCCAAGGGCCTGGTTTGGAACCTGGGGGGGACCCCCACGCCACTTTTTTTCCCATTTTGGCGTGGATCCTGATCCGACTTGCAGTGCGCCTTCCATTCAAATCAATAGGTTCCCATAGCGAACCATTGATTTTGAATGGAGGCAGAAAAAACGCTGCTAAAAGCGACGTGGCCAAACATGCAATAACGCAAATGGAAAAAGCTACTAAAAGCAAGTTTTTACAGCTGCTTTTTCCTGGCTTTAGAAGTGGCTCTGCAGCTCATTTTTTCTGATGCCCTGTGTGCATGAGGCCTTACAGGTGGAGGCTATTGACATTTGTTTCCCTACTCATCTTTTCTGACTGTTTGTCACTAGTTTTGCATTTGGCTGGGGTCAGTGTCACTACTGGTAGCATGAGGCCATACCTGGACTCTATAGAGGTTGCACAGGCAGTCCAAGTCCTCCAGGATGGCACATCAACACGTCCCATTGACTTGACAGAAGGTTTGCAGTGTCTCTCAGCACAGTCTCGAGAGCAAGGAAGAGATTCTAGGAGAGCTGGACAGGGCTGCAGAAAGTCCTTTTGTTCTAGACCTCTACAGGCTAGACAATGGCACCCTGACTGACATTGGGTAACGGGATGAAATCCTTGGACCCATTGTCAGACCCTACGCTGGTGCAGTGGGTCCTGCGTTCCTCCTGATGCATGACAATGCCTGGCCACATGTGGCGAGAGTATGCGGCCAGTTCCTGGAGGATGAAGGAATTGATACCATTGAATGGCCCCCCACACTTGCTTGTCCTAAATCCAATAGAACACCTCTAGGACATTCTTAAATCCTAGATGGGGGTTTACCAGTTAATAAGCTTTGTTTTCCTGTTTATGGGAGGTGGATCCACCAAAACTGTGGACCCTCTCTCTAGTACTTTTGTAGGCGATTCTGCCGTATTTCAATTCTTGGGTAGTTTTTCTTGGTGTCAAGAATGCGGGCGCATGTCCATTGGGACATTTGCGCCACCTTTGCCCTTACATGCAATCTCCTTGTCTGGGAGGCAACCAGGGAATTTTTATCAGGTCTGCGTCACGACACAGCGTCATACGCAGGGTGGGAGGAATATATCAGGAAGTCGCCCCATTGGCATTTCTGATAGGTGGGGAAGCCGTGTAAGTCATGTTGATGTTGTCTCAATGTAAGAGTACACGGAGCAGTCACACACACACAATATCTCCTGCACTTGGGAAAATGGCCCCTCCAGATGGATATGCTTAGCTCTTCATTACTTTTGAAAATGGGTAACCATGCTGTGCGGTGTATACAAGCTGATTATGCCTTTTGCCTTGCAGGTTTGAAAAAAAAAAAGTTTATGCGGTTTACAACCGCTTTAAATCAATGTGATTGGTTGCTAATCAATTTTTCCCTACAAACAATGGAAATCTGGATGATTATCCTGTGCTCTAATGCACAGCGATGAGACCCATTATCAACCTTAAAAATTATTATTTTTCTGTATATTTGTTACATATATATATATTTATTTATTTAAAAAAAATGTTAATGGGTATTTCATACATCTATAATTTGTCATTGCTTATTTGGACTGCTTGAAATGATCCTTAATACTGTATTGTTGTTCATGTTCCATCTATTAACCCCTGAAAAAGCTAAACTTACCAGCGAAACATGTTGAGATTATCACCCCCAAAGTGTTGTAAACCTTAGACTATGTTCATTTTAACATTGTTGTTTGTTTTGTCTTCACGTTTTAAATAAATTAAAATAAAATATGTAATTTTACTTTTTTCTCTCAACACTTTTATTTGCACCTAAAAAATCCCAGCTCCCACGGGAGCATCTCTTCTTGTGTCCTATATCTTCATACAGGGATGTGGTGCAGGTGAATTGGATATATCCTTTTCCTGTATATTCCATTATGTTTCAGTCCATCTGACACTACCAGGTTGCTCAGTGATACCCTGGTCCAGATCTGGGAGGAAATACCCCAGGACACCATCCGTCATCTCATTAGGAGTATGCCCTGATGACGTCAGGCATGCATACAAGGACGTGGGGGCCATACACACTACTGAGTACCATTTGGAGTTGCTGCAATAAAACTAGCTCCCTCACTGTGAACCGTCTGGTTCCTATCCCTATCAAGAACCATTCTTGAGCTGGAGGGATAACGGTCCTTTTGAGTGCATAGGAACTAGCTCTCTCACTGTGAGTTGGCTTGTTCCTATCCTTTTAATAGGACCTGACCACTATGGAGAAAAAGGTCCTTTCACAGGATAGAAACTATCTCCCTCACTGTGATCCGTCTGGTTCCTATCTCTGTAAAGGACCATTCTTGGCTGGAGGTATAAAGGTCCTTTTGAGTGGATGGGAAGTAGCCCTCTCACTGTGAGCTGGCTAGTTTCTATCCTTTGTATGGACCTGACCACTATGGAGAAAAATGTCCTTTTGGAGGATAGAAAGTAGCTCCCTCACTGTGAACCATTTGGTTCCTATCCCTGTAAAGGACAATTGTTGGCTGGAGGGATAATAGGCCTTTTCGCTGGATGGAAACTAGCTCTCTGACTTTGAACCCTCTAGTTCCTATCCCTATCAAGGACAATTGTTAGCTGAACGGATAAAGGTCCTTTGAGTGGATGAGAATGAGCGCTCTCAGTGTGAGTTGGATAGTTCCTATCCCTATACAGGACCTGACCACTATAGAGAAAAAGGTCCTTTCGCAGGATAGAAACTAGCTCCCTCACTGTAAGCTGTCTAGTTTCTATCCCTGTAAAGGACTATTCTTGGCTGGAGGGATAAAGGTCCTTTAGCTGGATGGGAACTAGCTACCTCACTGTGAGTTGGCTAGTTCCTATCCTTTAACAGGACCTGACCACTATGGAGAAAAAGGTCCTTTAGCTGGATAGGAACTAGCTCCCTCACTGCGAGTTGGCTGGTTCCTATCCCTATACAGGACCTGACCACTAGGGGGCTAAAAGGTCCTTTCCCAGGATAGGAACTAGCTCTCTCACTGTGAGTTGGCTAGTTCCTATCCTTTAACAGGACCTGACCACTAGGGGGCTAAAAGGTCCCTTCGCTGGATAGGAACTAGCTCTCTCACTGTGAGTTGGCTAGTTCCTATCCTTTAACAGGACCTGACCACTAGGGGGCTAAAAGGTCCTTTCGCTGGATAGGAACTAGCTCTCTCAGTGTGAGTTGGCTAGTTCCTATACCTATACAGGACCTGACCACTATAGAGAAAAAGGTCCTTTCACAGGATAGGAACTAGCTCTTTCACTGTGAACCGTCTAGTTCCTATGCTTATAAAGGACCATTCTTAGCTGGATGGATAAAGGTCCTTTGGCTGGATGGGAACTAGATTTCTCACTGTGAGTTGGCTAGTTCCTATCCTTTAACAAGACCCGACCACTATGGAGAAAAAGGTCCTTTCGCAGGATAGAAAGTATCTCCCTCACTGTGAACCATCTAGTTCCTATCCCTGTAAAGGGCTGGAGGGATAAAGGTCCTTTGGCTGGATGGGAACTAGCTACCTCACTGTGAGCTGGCTAGTTCCTATCCTTTAACAGGACCTGACCACTATGGAGAAAAAGGTCCTTTTGCTGGATAGGAACTAGCTCTCTCACTGTGAGTTGGCTAGTTCCTATCCCTATACAGGACCTGACCACTAGGGGGCTAATAGGTCCTTTCCCAGGATAGGAACTAGCTCTCTCACTGTGAGTTGGCTAGTTCCTATCCTTTAACAGGACCTGACCACTATAGAGAAAAAGGTCCTTTCGCTGGATGGGAACTAGCTCACTCACTGTGAGTCGGATAGTTCCTATCCCTATACAGGACCTGACCACTATAGAGAAAAAGGTCCTTACACAGGATAGGAACTAGCTCCCTCACTGTGAGCTGTCTAGTTTCTATACCTGTAAAGGACCATTCTTGGCTGGAGGGATAAAGGTCCTTTAGCTGGATGGGAACTAGATTTCTCACTGTGAACCATCTATCCCTGTAAAGGGCTGGAGGGATAAAGGTCCTTTGGCTGGATGGGAACTAGCTACCTCACTGTGAGTTGGATAGTTCCTATACCTATACAGGACCTGACCACTAGGGGGCTAAAAGGTCCTTTAGCTGGATAGGAAATAGCTCATTCACACTGAACAAGCTATATCCTACCCTGAGAAAGGACAGGGTCCTTCTACTGGCCAGGAACTAGTCGCAACCACATAGTTTACTTCCACTGGACATTTTCTACTCCCACTGGCCCCTCTAAAGACGTCACAGTGACTATGGAGGAAGAGGACGGACATGACGGGGTTACTGGGTGTAAATAGAAAATAAGATCTTATTACCTCCTCTGCTGCCTCTTCCAGCAACGTCTTCTCTCTACTTCCTCCTGACTCACCTCTCACCCGAAACTTCCTGTGTGTGCCTGACATCACTTCCTGTCTGTCTTCCTGATAGAAGTGAGATCACCATCTTGTGGAGCTCAGAGGAACTGCAGTCCTGAGAAATATATTGAAGTGGCCTTGTGCTGTGTGTGTATGTACTGTATATCCTTATAGATGGGTCATCTCCACTCCCACCAAGGGGGATAGAAATATATTACTGCCTAGTCCAGCCTTTCTCAGCCAGGGTTCCTCCAAAGGGTTCTAGGGGTTCCTTCAGAATTGATAAATTTCTGTCTTTCAGTTACAACAATTTCATGATAATGTAAAAAGCTTCTGAGTGTGTATGAAGGGGCGGAGCTCTGAGTGTGTAAGGAAAGGGCGGAGCTCTGAGTATGTATGAAGAGGCGGAGCCCTGTGTGTGTATGAATAGGTGGAGCTCCGGAGTGTGTATGAAGAGGCGGAGCTCCTGAGTGTGTATGAAGAGGCGGAGCCCTGAGTGTGTATGAATAGGTGGAGCTCCTGAGTGTGTATGAAGAGGCGGAGCCCTGAGTGTGTATGAAGAGACGGAGCCCTGAGTGTGTATGAAGAGGCGGAGCTCCTGAGTGTGTGTGAAGAGGCGGAGCTCCTGAGTGTGTATGAAGAGGTGGAGTCCTGAGTGTATATGAAGGGGCGGAGCTCCTGAGTGTGTATGAAGAGGCGGAGCCCTGAGTGTGTATGAAGAGGCGGAGCTCCTGCTGGAACAGTGGTCGGAGGAGGAAGCCGAGTCTAGGAGGGAGACTGACAGAAACCGCAGCAGACTTGCAGGAGTGAGCGAGGAGGATCCATCGGAGGTGAGGAGAGTGTGAAGGATGTTGGTGACTCTGGTAGATGAAAAGCTGGGAGTCATATTGCTCTGGTGAGTGGGGAAGCACTACTAAGGGGGCGCCCTGTGATAGATTATAATAATATGCCTATTTTTGAGTTAAGTTTAATTTTAGTTATTAGAACAACAGAAATGTCTTATCCTTTTTATATTATCTTAATTTCTTTTTTTTCTTATATCTTTTTATGAAGTTATATTGGATTTTATATTAATTATATGCATGTGTGAAATATATGTATCACAACAAAGGTTTATTTTCCTTAAAGAGTTTATATCAGGAATGATATATAATGGTTTTTAAAGTTATGAATCCAGCATTATACAAAATGACTTTTATCAAGAACAGATGTGTTCAAGCCTCCCCATCCCCCTTCTACATACTCTCGGGAACTGTTTTGTACTTGTGAAAGGAAACCCTTGTCTTTTGAATGGCAGAAGGAACTTTGTACCTCGTAACAAAAGAACTGTTCATGCCTATTTACTCAGGAACCATACATGGTCAGATCCTTGCAAAGCTGTCCGGGAAATCCTGTGTATTCATTTTTGGACAAAGACATGGACATGTGCTCACAGGAGGGGAGGGTGAATGGGTGGGTCCGAGGGTGAGTGGGAGGATTGGTGGGTGTGTCTGTTTTATGTGAACCAATCAATTGTATGCCCTGTGATGTCATGAGGCTATTAAAGCTGATGCCTGGCTGGAGCTCAGCCCCTTTTCTCCATTTTAACAAGCAAGAGAGCTGTGTGTGTGTGTGTGTGTGTGTGTGTGTGTGTGTGTGTGTGTGTGTGTGTGTGTGTGTGTGTGTGTGTGTGTGTGTGTGTGTGTGTGTGTGTGTCTGTGTCTGTCTGTGTCTCTCTCTCTCTCTCTCTCTCTCTCTCTCTCCTTGTTACAAGGGTTTGGGCCAGCAAATCATTGCAAGCTTCTCCTGTTTTGAAAGGAAATCGATCTTTGACAGCCCTCACCATCACGTGTGTAAGAGGTGGAAGAAGGCGTGGCTACACTACAGCTGGCACAGATTGGAGCACCGAGAACTTTCACACCTTATCAACGTTTCAGTGATTTGTGGATTTTTTTGAATAAGTTAAGTGAAATAGATGCAAAGTGGAAGCAGTGGACTTGCAGAGAACACTATATTGAGAACAAAATATTGTATGATTACATGAATTTACACAGGTTTTGAATTGTTTTTAATAAAGCAGCAAATATTATAAGATTAAATAAGTAGGTGTAAAGTGGAAGCAGTGGATCTGCAGGGAACATCATCCTGAGTACAAAGCACTTTATGTTGTATATGAATTTGCACATGGATCAGATTACTTCATTTATTGATAAACACCATAAGATGAATGAAGTAGGTGTAAAGTGGAAGCAGTAGATCTGCAGAGAATATTATTGGGGTCCCTAGCACTTTATATATGAATGTCTCCACATATTTTAGTGTATTTGTGATAATTGATGGGCGGCACACACAATAGGACAGCGCTGTGACACATAATGCTCTTCTAGGTGATAAAGGGAAGACTTACCTTTGTTACAGCAGCAGTCCGGTAGAAGTTATTTCTGGAGGTATTTGAGTTGTTACACATAGCGCAGGTTTTTTTCTATTTATATTGGGGACATAATTGCCCAAATCTGGGGATCAGGAGCCATTTCCACCCTTTACTCTCGGCTGGGGTTCTTTGTATCCATATAACAGATGTTCTACATGACTAACTCTCACATAAATTTTACTGCAAAATCAAAGGGGCCAAAATGTCTCCCCCCCTCCCCCGAGCAGTAATATATTTCTATCCCCCTTGGTGGGAGTGGAGATGACCCATCTATAAGGATATACAGTACATACACACACAGCACAAGGCCGTGTTCACACTACGAGACGTTTCTCATGGTTGCAGTTCCTCTAATCTCCACAAGGTGGTGATCTCACTTATATCATAGAGACAGGAAGACTCTATGGAAGACAGGAAGTGATGTCAGGTACAGACAGGAAGTTCCGGGTGAGAGGTGAGTCGGAAGGAAGTAGAGAGGAGACGTCGCTGGAAGTGGCAGTAGAGGAGGTAATAAGATCTTATCTTCTATTTACACCCAGTAACCCCGTCATGTCCGTCCTCTTCCTCCATAGTCACTGTGACGTCTTTTATCTCCAGCAGGTGATGATACACACATATATAGTGTGGAAATGTGTGTAGCGCCTGGTTACTTCTAAGAACCGGTGCTAGTTTAAATTTAGAGGGGGTCAGAGAGTTGGTTACCTCTGACCAGGCTGATTTGTTTAAATTTGGGTCTCTGTTTCAGCTTGGCTGTGCTGTGGGCTCATTCTGTCATTTCTGGGGTGCTGAGCTCACCCCAGGATAACAGGTGGCAGCAGTGGAGTTGAGGTTTGGGTACTTTTCCACAGCGGCCAATCAGGGGGAGTTTTCCTCGCTATGCATGCTGAAGGAAGGTATTTATGAGACAGACGCCATTAATCTGGGTCTTTTTCCAGCGTGGCACCCACCTTTAAGGTTACCATGTCACGGCGCCCCGGGGAAATGGCCTTCCAAGCCAGGGTGCGCGTACCACGCAGTGTTCCTGGTTCTGGGACCACGTTGGTCCGGAACGTTTGAGCTTTGGCCGGGCCCCAGTGATCGACTGTGTCCCCAATCTTGAGAAGATCCCAAGCGTTGTTCCTTTGAGAGGAAGCTGTTCGGTGGGGTGTCCGGCTTGAGGAGAGTCAAAAGAGACTGGCAATCCAGTAGGGTCTTGACCATCCATCGGGGATAAAGGTAATCAGGTACTGAAAGGCTGGACGTTGGTCACCTATCAGTCGGTAACCTAACTGCAAACTACCTGAAGGAGATCCAGGTGTAAAGTCTATTGAGGAGGATTATCTCCGCTATCTCAATTCTAAGGAGGGTCTGTGGCAGAGACTATACTCTGGCTGGCAGGTCAGTGAGAGAGGCCTGTCCAGGTACACTATACCCACTCAGGCTGGAATGGCGAAAGAAACGTTACACGTGGAAGCAGGACTGTTTCCTTATTGCTACGCCTGAATCTGCTATTTCTCCTTCTGCTAAATCTCTACTTTTCACCACAAGTTTTATTGTTTTTACCGGGCTGGGTAATAAAGAGCACAGAAAAAGACACCTGTCGTGAACATTCCCTTACTACTACTTTCACCATATACCTCTAGACGGCGGAGGAGCCACGAGGTAACATGCCACCCAAAACAAACCAGCAGCTCCTTTGGGGGTAGTGCTACATGTAGAATAACCCCGTATATTACAATGAGGGAATTTATGGTCTGTACCACGAGGGGAGTTATTGATGTCAGTAAATGTCGGTTCCAGACATTGTATGTGGGGGGAATGAAATGATAATTAAAGGTCGGGATTAGGAAAGATTTCTGTAAGATTTTACACAGGAATGATCAGCGCCCCTCCAGAGACACTATGATGAGTCTCACAATAGGAGTCTGAAAGGGACTGGATTTTGGGGTATGAGACTGTGAACCCAGAGGGGGGCGATTTAAAAAAAAACGTCCAAATTGAAATTAAAGGGTCACTAGAGGAAAAAAAAAATTTGCCTAAAATTAATGTCTGCAAGGTTGACATCCGGTTAGGCTATAAGGACCATAACGTGTCGTGGCATTTTAAGCTCAAACACAATCAAGACCCTTCTGGGCTCCAATTTTGGGGTGTAGAGCACCTCGAAAAAAATTGGAGAGGTTCACATAGGGTACGTGAACTGTCTAAACAAGAAACTCGATGGATTTTTTCTACAGATGTTTTAGCGCCCAAAGGCCTCAACATTGAACTGCATATTAATTGTTTTATTAGTGACGCTTAATTTTATCAAGGTTCAGGTTTATTCTTTTATCCCTGGTTTTAGTGCACGTTATGCATGGTCCTCCATTACATACTGCTTTAATCACACTTATAAGCCATATGGGTCTAGTATTTTTAACCTTTATGGAGTATTTTTAACCTTTATGGATTATTTTAAATTTTTAATCTTTATGGATTATAAGGTCATTTTACAGATACAGGTTTTATCAATATTATGCTTTTATATGTATTTAGAGAGTGGAGGCTGTATTTAGTGACCCAGTTTATTTATTTTATTATACTGACAATGTCTGGTGTCAGTGTAGTATTATTGCTGGGTCAGCTATATTATGCACAATATATATATATTTTTTAGGGCATCTTATGCTAGAGATTTCCTGACTTGCCATGGACTGGGCTTTACTTAAGTGGAGGCTTCAGTACCTAGTTGGGAGATTTATAATATTAATTGTGCATTTCTAACTTGCCCAACTCTAATGAACGTAATATGTTCTCTTGCTGATATTGTATACCCTGTATATCATTTTATTTGAAATTATCATTCTAATGTATTATTTTAAAGTATCATTTTAAAGTGCTGTTTTTCATAACTGTACCTATGTTATCATAACCATGATGCTGCTGGTTGTAAGCGCATTATGGTACACAGGTATCCTGTTTGTAGATACAGCCATGCTCTTCCACGGTTTACCAGCATTAGGATACATCCATTAATGTATTGGCTGCGTTTGTGCGGTCAGTGGAGCTTCTCCACTGTCTTGATTACTGCTCCAACCGTGGGTGCGCATGCGTGGCGTGACGCGCTCACGTGACTAGAGCTGGCCAATGGGCGGGGAGATGCGCTCCATGCGCTGATACTCCATTTCCGCCTTGTCTTTTGCTCCGGCCGTGTGTGCGCGTGCGCGGTATGACGCGCTCACGTGACTGGAGCTGGCCAATAAGCGGGGAGACACGCTCCACTCGCTGACAGAATTTTCCCTCCGCCCAGGTTATTCTAGCGGATCGCGGGTGCGCATGCGCGGCATGACACGCACACGTGACCGCGATGAACCAATGAGCGCAGAGATGCGCACCACGGGCGGATATTTATAGAAGGTCATGGATTAGCTTAGTCACGCCCTCAGAAGAAGTCAACCAATGACGAAACGCGTCAGGGCGTGACGCTAATCCAGTGACCTGACACTTTGTACAGCCCTCGAACCAGGAACAGGAAAAAAGTCTGCTCTCAGCAACTACACTGTCCGGCCAGGAGAGGCATACAGGCACAGTACTGGCATCAATTATTTTCTTTGCTTGTCATACTTATGGTATGCAGAATGTATTAGGGGATGTGTTTTGGGGCTCAATAAACTTATGTTTTAAAAAAACAATATCACACTATTTGAGTTCCCTCTTTTCATGTGATGGCGATTTGAATGAACACAAACACATTGGCTGGTGGAGAGTGCAGCATCCAGGAGATATACAGAGATACATGCTCAAGGCTTTACTTTTACATAAGTGTGGTGAGTGCATCCCCTTAAGGGGTTTATCCCCCCACGTGGTGAACGCCCCCTCTGGTGAAAGGAGCACTAATTGAAGATTTACTTTCTGTCTATCTATCGGCACTATCATCCGATTTCCTATATTAATATGGACATATAGAAGTGTTTCAGACGCTGGTCTGGAAATAGCGCTGCTACAGTGTTTTATTGAACTTTGGACTTTTGAGGTTTTAGAAGTTTTATATTTACTGTATATTATACCATATAAAATAAGCCACATTGTTGGTGTCAGTGAGATAAAATCAGCCCCATTGTTGGTGTCAGTGAGATAAAATAAGCCCCATTGTTGGTGTCGGTGATAATAAATAAGCCCCATTGTTGGTGTCGGTGATAATAAATAAGCCCCATTGTTGGTGTCGGTGATAATAAATAAGCCCCATTGTTGGTGTCAGTGAGATAAAATAAGCCCCATTGTTGGTGTCGGTGATAATAAATAAGCCCCATTGTTGGTGTCGGTGATAATAAATAAGCCCCATTGTTGGTGTCAGTGAGAAAAAATAAGCCCCATTGTTGGTGTCAGTGAGATAAAATAAGCCCTATTGTTGGTGTCAGTGATAATAAATAAGCCCCATTGTTGGTGTCAGTGATAATAAATAAGCCCCATTGTTGGTGTCGGTGATAATAAATAAGCCCCATTGTTGGTGTCAGTGATAATAAATAAGCCCCATTGTTGGTGTCAGTGATAATAAATAAGCCCCATTGTTGGTGTCAGTGAGATAAAATAAGCCCCATTGTTGGCGTCAGTGATAATAAATAACCCTATTGTTGGTGTCGGTGATAATAAATAAGCCCCATTGTTGGTGTCAGTGGGATAAAATAAGCCCCATTGTTGGTGTCAGTGAGAATAAAGTATAACCCCAGCCCAGCATTGGTGGTCAGTGGTGGTACTTACCTGATCACACACTCCCGCTGCCTCTCTGCTGATGTCGGAGTTCTACTATCACTGTCAGAAAGGAGATCACTGCTCCCCACAGTCTGGTATAATTGCAGTGCCTGGTGATGGGACCCAGAGAGTGTTCCCCCGTCATCCCCTCACTGACACTCCGCACTCGGAGTCCTGGAACCTGTGAGATGAGGACATGAGGGGACAGAGGAATAAATCCCGGGACTGTCCATCATCTGGAAGCAATGGCAAGGCTGTAATCCCATTATGAGATATTTCTCACTTCTACTCAAACAGGGAGTATCCGACAGGAAGTGATGTCAGGTACAGACAGGAAGTTGCGGGTGAGAGGTTAGTCGGGAGGAAGTCGAGATAAGGCGTTGCTGGAAGTGGCAGCAGAGGAGGTAATAAGATCTTATTTTCTATTTACACCCAGTAACCCCGTCATGTCCGTCCTCTTCCTCCATAGTCATGATGATATAGAAGTTATATTAAATTATTCTGGGTAGGGTTGTCCCGATACCGATACTAGTATCGGTATCGGGACCGATACCAAGCATTTGCCCGAGTACTTGTACTCGGGCAAATGCTCCCGATGCTTTACCCGATACTTGTCCTGTGTCCTCCTCCAGCCCCCCCTCCCTTTTTATGCAGTCTCTCAACCTCTGTCCCCCCGCCGCTGTTTCCTTCTCCCTCTGTGCCCCCCGCCGCTGTTTCCTTCTCCCTCCTGTCCCCCGCCGCTGTTTCCTTCTCCCTCCTGTCCCCCGCCGCTGTTTCCTTCTCCCTCCTGCCCCCCGCCGCTGTTTCCTCCTCTCCCCCGTGCCCCCCCTGCTGTTTCCTTCTCTCCTCCGTGACCCCCGATGTTTCCTCCTCTCCCTCCGTGCGTCCCGATGTTTCCTTCTCTCCCCGTGCCCCCCCCACGGTTTCCTTCTCTCCCCCGTGCGTCCCGATGTTTCCTTCTCTCCCCCCGTGCGTCCCCCGCTGTTTCCGTCTCTCCCCTGTGCGCCCCCTCCCCCCCGGAACTGTCAGGATGGAGAGCGGCGGTAGGAGCCGGTAAACCCGGCTCCTTACTGTTCCGAATGGACAGAGTCAGCGATGACTCTGTCCATTCACAGAACTGAATCATCGTAACCTGTTGATTACAATGTTTCAGTTTTATGAATGAAGAGAAGACGCTGTCTTCTCTGCATTAATTTTCAGCGCAGCTGATGCTGCTGAGA
Source organism: Rana temporaria (assembly GCF_905171775.1). NCBI lineage: Eukaryota > Metazoa > Chordata > Amphibia > Anura > Ranidae > Rana > Rana temporaria. The sequence goes on from NW_024404449.1 coordinate 724,193, forward strand.
AAGGGACAGGGGAATCTGTATCCCTAGTCCCTTTCTCTGTCTCAAAGGGGAGATGTCAGAGGTCTGTTAAGACCCCTGATATCTCACCAAAGCCCCCCCAACAGGGTTGATTAAAAAATAAAATAAAAATTGCAATAAATAAAAAAATAAATAAAAAAAAATGTAAATGGTAATAAAAAATTCAAAAACACACTGACAATCCACTACCTCCCCTCTAAAAAAATAAAACGCCACTGTAAAAAAAATAAAAAAAATAAAAAAAGTAAAAAAAAAACAAACAAAATAAAAAAACGCCACTGTCACATCACATTAAAAAAAAAAAAGTATCGGTATTCGGTATCGGCGAGTACTTGAAAAAAAGTATCGGTACTTGTACTCGGTCCTAAAAAAGTGGTATCGGGACAACCCTAATTCTGGGCTATTAATGGTTAAGGAATCTGGGTGGGGGTAGGATCGATTTTTAGGACCTCTTCACCGGGCAATCGCCCTCCTGGACAAAGATTGGCGTTTTCCAATCCAAACGCGTTGGATGTCACCAGATAGGAGAGGAGCCCTCTCTGTTTACATAAAAGGGTATCCGGCCCGCCATCCAATGGAGTATCTGCAGCCGGGACTCTGGCGGGGGATTAGCTCTTCTGCTCCTAATGCTGGCATTCCTCATAAACTGCTATAGAGGCGTCTATTGCTTCTCAGGCACCACAAACTCTTTGGGACTACAGAGCCCAGCACACCTAGTCATCTACATAATTTGTTATCAGAAAGTTTTATTGGAACTATCGTGTTGTGGATTCAGATATTTTGTCCATAGTGCAAGCGCTGTCCCAACATTTATTATTTGTGGATTTATCCCTTCAGAATCAGAACATTTCCCCATTTATGGGGCCAGAACATTCTCTTCATTCTGGAGATAAATTCTAGTAATGTGTTCCTCTAAACAAACAGCACTGACAATAAATAGACAAGACAATGACCACCCTGACCATACATGGCCTACAAAGGGCAATGATTACACTACACAGACAGCAAATGGGCAATCATTAAAATATGCAGCCAACACAATGATGGAGTGCAGGGGTCAGGAGTATGGAGCATAGAGCCCCTTACATTGCTGGTCAGGAGGAAGAAAACATTCCCCAGCCTCAAATGAAAAATAGGTTCCATGATTCGTGTCAGAGGGAGGAAAATCCTGAGGGTTCTGAGGGAAGTAGAGGAGCTGAGGAGGTAGTGGAACTAAATTGAGCCTCCTGAGGGTTTACTGTAGGGGTGCAACGGATCAAAAAACTCACGGTTCGGATCGTTCCTCGAATCAGGAGTCACGGATCGGATCATTTTTCGGATCGGCAAAAAAAAAAAAAATCTCCCCCACTGTAATATTCACATCTCCTCCTCCCCCCCACCAACTATAGTACCCCCTCAGTGCAGACACCCCCCCTCCTCTTAGTACAGAGACCCCCCCTTCTCAGGACAGTGACCCCCCCCCCTGCTCAGGAGAGTGACCCCCCTGCTCAGGAGAGTGACCCCCCCCTGCTCAGGAGAGTGACCCCCCCCTGCTCAGGAGAGTGACCCCCCCCTGCTCAGGAGAGTGCCCCCCCCCCTGCTCAGGAGAGTGACCCCCCCCTGCTCAGGAGAGTGACCCCCCCCCTGCTCAGGAGAGTGACCCCCCCCCTGCTCAGGAGAGTGACCCCCCCCTGCTCAGGAGAGTGACCCCCCCCTGCTCAGGACAGTGACCCCCCCTGCTCAGGACAGTGACCCCCCCTGCTCAGGACAGTGACCCCCTTCTCAGTGACCACCCCCAGCTAGTACCGACAGACGAGCGGCGTGTCCCACGAGTGCGGGCTCCTCCTCTGTGGGTGTAAACAGAGGAGGGCCGTCGCCGGGTGTACCAAGATGGCCGCGGCTCCGGAGCTAGGCCGAAGCCGCGGTCTTTCCTAATGTTACGGCGGCGGCTGCTCCGGAGCTAGGCCGAAGCCGCGGCCTTTCCTAACGTTATGGTCGCGGCTCCGGAGGTAGGCCGGAGCCGCGGCCATAACATTAGGAAAGGCTGCGGCTTCGGCCTAGCTCCGGAGCCGCCGCCGTAACATTAGGAAAGACCGCGGCTTCGGCCTAGCTCCGGAGCCGTGGCAATCCTCGGATCACAGTGTGATCCGATCCGAAGGGGGTGACCCGTTCGGATCACGGATCAACTGTGATCCGTTGCACCCCTAGTTTACTGTATCTGATGGACTCTTTTGGACCCCCTGAGCAGGAAGTGAAGCAGAAGGACTTAGGGAGCCTTTTAGGAAGTAATAGTGCAGAAGAACTTTGAGAGGTTATGAATGAATGAAAAACTTATAAAGCGCGGCGCATGCGAACTGAATCGCTTCTGGGCGCTAGTTGTTCGTGTCTCATGACATCAGAAGAGCAGAGTTTTGATCCGTCTTCTGAAAGTCAGGTGGTTTTCCTCCAACCGAATGCTGGTTGGTAAAGCGTTCCATAGTCTCGGACCTTGAAAAGCAAACCTTCTTTCTCCTTTGGACTTGTATTTGGTTTTTGGTACCCTGACCAGATTTTGGTCGGTGGATCGCAGAACGCGATTCGAATTGTGAGGTTCTATCTTGTCGCAAAGATATTGCGGAGCCTTCCCATGGATGCACTTATGTGTCAGGCAGAGTGCTTTGAATGCAATTCTGTCTTTTACTGGCAACCAGTGAAGGGTTCTCAGCGAAGGTGAGATTAATTCCCATTTTTTTTTCCCAGTCACCAGTCTGGCGGCCGTATTCTGAACGACTTGCAGACGGGAGATTTGGTACTTTGGGAGTCCGAGGTAAAGGGCGTTAGCATAGTCCAGTCTGGAATTCACTATTGTTCCCACCACGACTGCTACGTCTTCTTTGGGAATAAATGGAATAAGTCTGCGTAGTAGGCGCAACAAATGGTGCGCTCCGCTGACTACTGACCCTATTTGTGCGTCCATTGTCATGAAGGTGTCGAAGATGACCCCGAGACTTTTGACTTTGGAGCTAGGGGTGATGATTTGGCCCAGAATGGGCGGAGGTGTCCAGGTTGTTGCCAGTTGACTCTTTCGGCTGGCGTGAAACATAAGGAGTTCTGTTTTTGAACTGTTGAGTTTAAGATAACTCTTAGTCATCCAGTTTTCTATCAAAGAGAGACATTTCTCTAAACTGGGATGATGATCCTTTTTGTTGCAGATGCGAAAATGCAGTTGCGTATCGTCTGCATAAGAGTGATAGAGTAGTTCTTGGCTACTGATAATATCAAAGAGAGGGCGAAGATAGATGTTGAAAAGCACCGGTGACAGGGGGGATCCTTGGGGGACTCCACATGACACCGTGCGCTTTTCCGACGTGAAAGAACCCAGTTTAACTGTTTGTGATCGGTTTTCAAGAAAGGAAGAAAACCATGGTAAATCACCTTCTGCGACTCCTGCTACCTTGGCTAGTCGCATCAGTAACAGTTTGTGGTCTACCGTGTCAAAGGCTGCGCTTAGGTCCAGCAGAACCAGGAGACAAGATTCTCCTTCGTCTGCGGCCTCGAGGGCATCGTCCCATATTTTGAGTAAGGCCGTTTCTGTCCCGTGTCCGGGACGGAAGCCTGATTGATTGTAATGGATCCAGTAGATTGTGGGTATCTAGATGCTGTTGTACCACTACTTTCTCCATTATCTTGGAGAGAACATTTAGGCCTGTTATGGGACGGCGGTGAGTTGGGTCCTTAGGATCAAGGTTAGGTTTTTTCAAGATGGGCTGGATTGTGCCCTCTTTCAACAGGGATGGCACTGTGCCTTCCTTAAATGACTGGTTTATAAGCTGTGTGATGGGTGGTGCCAGGATGTCGGCACATTCCTTCAGCAGTTTGGTGGGGATGATATCATTGGGCGATGTGCTGTTCCGCAAAGCACCAATGATATTTTTTGTGGTATCGATGGAGATCGGTTCCAGAGTGAACTTAGTTGATTGTAGAGCGTTTCTGTGGGTGTTTTGTGGTTGATTTATGGTGGGGTTGAGGGGGGTATTGTTTTGCAAGATGCTTTCCCGGATTCTTTAAATTTTGTTGATGAAGAAATCCGATAGTTCATTACAGAACTCTTGGGTGTCTGAGTTGGGGACTTCAAGACATCCTGGATTCATGGTCTGGGTGACCATCTTGAAGAGTTCGCGGGGGCGGTTTAGGGCGCTGTTAATCGCCATAGAAAAATGATGTTTCTTGGCTTTGAAGATTTCTTTATGATATCGTGTTGTTATTGCCTTGTAGATGATGAGGTTATCCTCTGCAGGGCTTCTTTTCCAGGCGGCTTCCGCCCTTCTGCGCTCTTGCTTCAGAAGCGACAGCTGGTTGTTGAACCAGCCGGACTTTCTTTTTCGGATGCAGGCTTTGCGTTTCGGTGCTACTAAATCGGCTGACTGTAGCAGGGCTGCGTTTATGGCCTCCAGTGTATCTGCGGCTGTTTGATGTGGATGGATTGTTTTGATTCTGTTTCCCAAGGTAGATTTGAAAAGTTCCGAATGGAGCTTCTTCTGAGATCTAGCCCAGTGTATTGTCACCGGCTTGGGTGCTTTTATCACTGGGGGAATTTTGGAGATTATGAAATTAATTGCATGGTGGTCTGTCCATGGCAATGGTTCATTTTCTAAAATGCTTATTTTCAGAATTTGTCTGAAAATTAGGTCGAGTGTGTAACCTGAAGCATGTGTTGGCCCGCATATAAGTTGCTGTAGCCCTAATCCCTCCAGGTGATCGATGCAGGCGTCCGCAATTGGATCCTGTGCGGAGTTGGCCCACAGATTAAAGTCCCCGAGCAGCAAAAGGTGTTTGCTGTTAAGGGTATAAGTGGATATAAACTCCGTTAAAGATGGCAAAAACTGCGATTTTGGCCCAGGTGGCCTATAGCAGAGGAGAATGTGAACAGTCTCCTGGGGGGAAGTTTGAAGTTGAAGAGTAAGGGTTTCCATGAATGGAAGAGGATTTTGAAGGGCTGGCTTAGTGATTGTAATGTGATTCTTGTGGATCACCGCCAGGCCTCCTCCTCTTTGCCCTATTCTGTTTTCCGTTATAATGCAATAGTTTTCTGGCACCAATTCTCCGAGAATGGTGTTGCAGTCGTCTGAGAGCCAGCTTTCTGTAATAAAGAGGCAGTCTAGATCGTTTTGTAGTAAGAAATCGTGGATTTCTAATCAGTGTTTTACTGCCGATCTTGTGTTGATCAAAGCACATGATATGTGCTTGAGCTGGGTTAAATAGTTAAAATTTTTGATGGTCGATCGTCGATCGAATCTCAAAAGTTGCTCTATTTTTAAGGCCTTTTTGGTGACGGCTGGTAATGCTGTTGCGAATTGTCTCAGACCCCGAATAGAGTCCGCAGAGTATCGCAGATTAGCCATTGTCGCCAGTCACATTGTCGTCAGTCTTTCCTAATTGCGGCGGCCGCGAATGAGGCCTGGTCTGGCGCGGATGTGGGAAGAGCCGCGAGACGCCGGACGTGATGGGTGGAAGACTGTCCAAGTGAGCCGTCACTCGTTGAGTCTTCTCTCCCCGATTGGTCCAGAGGGGAATGTGTGGGGAATCAACGTATAAATTGTCTCCAAACACCACCTTCCTCCATTCACTTATTAATAATCAATTCCACTTCTATATCCTGGGGGGAAGGACATGAAAGAAAAAACACAAGTACCACAGTGCTCTCTGCTTCTGAATTTATTATAAAAGCCCCCCTAAAAAGTTACACAGGAACAAAAATTGTCTCTGGACAGCCGCACTGTGAACAAATTGTTGCCTTTATTAAAAGAAGGACAGCACTACAAGTCATAGCAAAATAAAACCCGACTTCTGACGCGTTTCACACTGAAACTAGCGCTTAGTCATAGCGAGAGTCCCCTAAAAAGTTACACTTACAAGAAATAACAATAAAAACAGCAAGTATCAAATCACCAGCTCATTCACCGCCAATCTAGACCCACGGCGCTTCGCCTGACATCACAGATAGGGCTCCTCCCTTCTAAACGTGTGTCGGCCTCTCATTGGCCTTCGTCAGTAGATGGGTGGGTCAAATGAGGTGAAACCTTATATGCCTGCCTGTTGCCTAGGCAACCCTTCAGGCATCACCACAGTGTGTGAGGACACACCCTCTTCTTGTGACTACAGAGCTCACATTTCATAGAGCTGGAGAGCGTGTCACCCGAATCTGCAAACCAGCAGGGCACTCTCACTCGATCACACCGCTGAGCTCCGTGGTGATGTCTCGTTACAATCTAATCTCCACATGAGTGTGCGATGTATCGCCATATACATACAATAAAAAAACAAGTCTAAAATAAAATGAAGAGATGTTCCTATGTATATCTTTATCTACGGGGACAAATTCTATCTTTATTAGGACCTCGTTGTCCATTCATTAAAAATTATTATAGAAAACATAAATATGTATGAATCAATCACATATATGAAAAATCAATTGTACACCGATCCTAAAAAATAATAATAATATATAAAACTACGGCTTGTCCAGGATTTGAACACGGGACCTCTCGCACCCCGAGCGAGAATCGTACCCCTAGATCAATGAGCCGAGTTACCCCTCCCACATTTCATGAGCTTATATCACTTTATAAACATATTACAATCAATCATTAATAAAATCTAATGTGAATGTCGATCGGCGGTGAGTGAGCTGGTGATCTGATACTTGCTGTTTTTATTGTAAGTGTGACTTTTTAGGGGGGGGCTTTTATAATAAATTCAGAAGCAGAGAGCACTATGGTACTTGTGTTTTTTCTTTCATGTCCTTCCCCGGGATATAGAAGTGGAATTGATTATTAACCACTTAAGAGGCGAATTGCTATGCACATATTTTATGAATAGACCCCTAAATGTCAGGAGACGTTTATATAAAGATGGGAAGTATGGAGCAGATAAATGAATAGACATCCTAGCAATGTTATTACCAGGCTGCAGCTAGGGGGAGCTCTAATGTGTGAGCACAGCAGAGTGATCCCATCTAGCTCACATTAACCCTTTCACTGTCAGATGTTTTTGCACATTTTAGACCTGAAGATTAGATAAAACCCCCAAACATATATTATCTGATAGCAGAGGCCCTGGAGAATAAAATGGTGGTGATTGTTAAGGTGTTCCTCGTACACAAATTTCCCCTTAATATCCGGGTTTATTTTCTCCTTTTCCCCCATTTTCTATGGTGTGATCTTTTCTACAATACTTTGTTATAATAATGTAACATGTTGTGTATTGTATTGTATGACTCCGCCTCCACATTCCAGACAAGTCATTTTCCTGACCAATCGCATTTCTACCTTTTTACTATTTCCTGATTCTATGACTGTAATCTGTTTAAAAGTAAAAATTATAATTAAAAAATGTATTGAAGAGAAAAAAAAGTTGTGTGTGTCGGTGGAATGAGAAGAATTGCTGGTGGTGTTGTCACCTGTCACACCTGGTTTCCCGGCCAATGCACCAGATAAATGTTGCAGCAAAACGGCTCTTTGAGTTCTGGGAAACCAGGAATGGACTCCGGACACGGACTCCAGGAAAACAAACCTTTTATTTCACCAGGGAAAGGAGCGACTCACGCCAGGATGCCAAGTGGCCTCTTCTAGGCGTTTCCAACATATAGATTTCCTCTTGTATAGACATTCCTTGGAACTTCGTAAAACATCTAAAAGCTTGTTAGCGAGTGACATCTGCGGCTTCTCAGTTATCTGTCTAATTTATAGGGAAGAGCCGAAACACCCCCGGTTCGGTTTGCGGCAGAACATGCGAACTGGCAGTAAAACACTGCGTGAAAAATCAAAAGTGCTAGTTTAAAAGGCTAATATGCAAGTTATTGTCATAAAAAGTGTTTGGGGCCCCAGGTCCTGTCCCAGGGGACATGTGTCAAAGCAAAAAAAGTTTTAAAAACAACAGTTTTTTCATGGAGCAGTGATTATAATAGTGCTTAAAGTGAAACAATAAAAGTTATATATTCCTTTCAATTTCGTACCTGGGGGGTGTCTATAGTATGCCTGTAAAGTGGCACATTTTTTTTCCCGTGTTTAGAACTGTCCCGCAGCAAAATGACATTTCTAAAGGAAAATAATTTGTTTAAAACTACTTGTGGCTGTAATGTAATGTTTAAAAGTAGGGGGCCGCCTGTATCTACTATGCGGACTGCACTATATACTCTGCCGAAAATTGGGCCTTAGGTGTTGGTGGTACCCGAACATGGTAACCCCTCACAGTTACTCTTGGTGGGCGCTGGAACGGGCCCTGCTGTGAAATATTAGATCAAAAATTTTAATTGCACGCCCCTGTTAAACAGGGGCAGAAAGTTGGGTCTTTGGCCGCGGTGGTGGTGCCACAACACTGTAACCCCTCACAGACACTCTTGTTGAGCACATGAACGAGTCCTGCTATGAAATATTAGATCAAAAATTGTAATTACATGCCTCTGTTAAACAGGGGCAGATAAATTGGGCCTTAGGTAGTGGTACCTTGAACCAAAAATATTCATAGAAGCTAGCATCATCAAGATTGAGGAGGAATAGGATAGTCACTCAGCATAATAGGATAGTCACTCAGCATAGGCAGTCTTCAAGGGATCCCACATCCATAGAAAAATCAATTGGTTACATCAGCATCAGGTGCTTGGTAGCTGGTGATCCAAGACTGATTCATTTTTTTTTTTTTTTACAAATATCTATTTTATTTTCAATTAAAAAAAGACAGTTCCATGTCAAACCAACAATAATGATATAACAATAGTGTACCGATAAACATAACATATATATACATCACATCAATAGGTATCCACAAAGTCCAAAGTAAAATATCATACTCATATCTTATACCTATGGAAAATAAACAACCCTCTCCTATCTTCCTGAGATTGGGAGTCGTCATAACGCTGGATACACTAAACACATGGGTCGCCTGCCTTATATAATTCTTTCCCCATATATCCCCCTAAAAAAAAAATGGGAAAAAGAGCCCCCCCCTAACTAAAAACATATATAGTCATACATATACCCATATATATCTAACTCTGTCCGCCGGAAGGTACGAAGACCCCGCCTACTCCACCACCCTATATCCTTGTTCTCCTACATATTTGTTGCATTGTCGCGAAGAGTTTTCCCTCGTCAGAAGTGAGAAAGGCATTCCAGGGACCCCAGAATATCTCTCTTGCTGATGGCGGGAGGAGAGCACCAGATCTTCCAATCTACTAATCTCCCTCACTCTACAGACCCACATCTGTATTGTTGGTGGTAATGTTGATTTCCACTTTAGTGGTATACAAGCTTTTGCAGCATCTAGAACATGGATCCTCAAACTACGGCCCTCCAGCTGTTGTGGAACTACACATCCCATGAGGCATTGTAACACACTGACATTCACAGACATGACTAGGCATGATGGGAATTGTAGTTCCTGAACAACTGGAGGGCCATAGTTTGAAGACCCCTGATCTAGAAGATGACAAATAATTGATTCCTTGTATGCCTTCTCCGACAGGTCATTAACATGTAAGAGGCAAAATGCTGGCTCTTCCGGTATTGTTGAGTCTGTGAAGCGTTGAAGAATTTTTAGGATCTCCCCCCAAAAACTTTTCAGCCTTGGACAGTCCCAAAAGATGTGTAACATGGTACCTTTCTCTTTCTGACATCTCCAGCACCGATCTGTGATGTCAGGGAAGATTTTTTTTTTTTTAGTTTTTATGGTGTTTTGTACCATCTAGAAAAAATCTTATAGTTAGTTTCCTGTGTTTTAGCACATCTTGATGTTTCATGTATAAATGTAATCATCCTTTGTTGCTGTTCCAGGCTAAAAGTCTTCCCTAGCTCCCGTTCCCAATCCCGAATACACTTCAGCGAATGTGTTTCCGACTGCATATTTAGTAACCCACTAACGAAAGTGTATAGGATATTGCTCCTCTACCACTACAGAGCTTTTCAAATGTATTAAGGGGTCGGATGAACCGTCCTGGTTCTGGGAGGGACCTGAGAAAGTGGGTAATCTGTAATGCATTCCAAAATTTAAGTTTGAATCTATTCCTTTGTTCAGTCAGTTCTCCTATTGTCAGTCAGGTCCCATTATGAATAAAGCTGGATACATGAATGCATCCCATATTAACTAACTGTCAATAGTTATTTCTTAACATCCTGGCTGAAATAGGGGGTTGCCTAGTACCGCATATAAGGGAGAGGTCATGGGAGCTATCACCAAAGTGGGCAGCAATGCCGCGCAAAGCCTGATCGTGTTGCCCACCAGGCAGGGAACATGGGTCATTTCCAACAATACTGAACCCTATCCTGCATCCTTCCCAGCTGCCAGCAGAGTTACCCAGTGTGCCCTGAAGAAATGGTAACGTCCCTGTCCATGCTGGACCATGAGTCAGCAGTAATATGTACCTTACTGCTGACCGCCCTGTCCAACGAGGCCCAGACATTGCCTTCCACGTGCTGGTAGAGAGACCGGAATGGTCTTCCGTGAAAAGAAATGGCATTTGGGAACCTGCCACTGAGGTACCGCACATTCCAAAAATTCATGAAAGGCGGCAGAGTCTACCAGCTGAAAAGGCAGCAGTTGCAGTGCTAGCAATTTAGCCAAGCTAGCATTCAACCGCTGGGCATGTGGATGGCTGGGAGCGAACTTCTTTCTATGGTTTAGCAACAGGGGTAGGGAAATTTGCCTGCTAAAATCGGATAGTGGTGTACTGCTAGCAGATTGGCTGCAAGGACTTGGGACACTTATTGCTATACCTTCATTCCTCTCAGTGCAGGTTTCTGAGGACTGGAGGTATACTGGGGTTTGAGATCCCAACTGATGAGGAGCAAGGAGAGGTCCGCCTTTTTTTATGTTGGTCTTTTTAGTGCTGTTGCCAATGGACTGCATGGGAGGTCGACATATGTCTGGTCAAGCATGTGGTGCCCAGGCGGCTGCTGTTCTTGCCACTCTTGATCCACTTCAGACAAAGGTTGCAAACAGCAACGGTGCGATCTTCTGCACACGTGTCAAAAAAGCCCACACCAAATGTGATGCAATAGGGTGACTTCCCTAAAGTTGCCACCTGGAGGGCATCCTGCCTAATTGGGGATGTGCCCCCCCTTCCCCTCCTCCTCTCTTCTATCAGGGACCCAATTAGAGTCAGTGACCTCATCATCCCTTCCCTCCTCGTCACTGGAGAAAACTTGGCAGTATGCTGAAGCTGGGGGAACATGACTGCCAGTTTCTTGTCCTTCTTGGGCACCCCCTCTCTCTAGGCTCATGTTACTCCCTTCCTTAACCTGGTTCCCATCATCGGAGCCTTCAAAACGCTGCGCATCCTCCTGCAGCATGTACCCAACACTGTGGTCGAACAGTTTGGGGGACTCCTCCATGCATGATGGTGGGGCTAGGGAAGGAGTGACTGATGACATGGAGCCAATGGAATAGGCCGCTTTGGCAGCTGCATTGGCAGACAAACTACCATGAGCCTGGGTGACAGAGGATGAGGACGGCTTTGTTATCCATTCCATCAACTTTTCTGCATGTTCTGGCTCAATAACAAGGCCAGCTGCCGAAAAAAGGACAAGCATGCCCCACGGCCACTTGCTGAAGAGGATGCACCGTGTCCATGACCAGCACTGTTGGCTGTAGACACAGAGCCTGCTTGCCCCCTTTTAGTGGCCAGTGAGCGTCTGCCTCTCCTTGGTGGCCTTCCGGACATGATGTCAATTTTGTTTAGCAAAACCACACTACACTGTATTGTGTACGGTGTACACCACCAGAAAAGTAGTAGCAACTGCACTAGGTGTGCACTGTATTGTGTACTGTGTACACTGCCTGAAGTATACTGTATTAGAAAAAGTACACCAGGAATGGCCTGCAGTCAGGTATAGGCTACACTGGATGCAGAGTGTATATATACACACGAGACTGACTATATATATATATATATATATATATATATATATATTGAATACACTGCAGATAACTAACTGAATCACCTGTCTGCTCAATCTAAATCACACTATCTCTCCGTCCACGCCAACAACACACTACACAGGGCCGACGTGCATGCAGCCTTATATAGTGTGGGGTGTGGACTTAGTCCCACTGAGCCATGATGGGCCAAAGGCACCCTGCCTTTGGCCAATTATGGCTCTCTTAGCTGAGGGTGCTGGGATTGGCCAAAGCATGCGATCTCACAGTGCATTATGAGGCGTTACGTGGCAGTCGAATTTGCAGCGAACACCCCATAATGTTAATATTTTGACAAACGGGCGAACACCCGATGTTCAAGTCGAACTCATGTGGCATATAAAGCTCACAACACCCTTCTGGAACTCGGCTGGAATCCTCTCCTTCCATTCTATCGGGGCATATGTGCAGTCTTCTTCAAACTCATGCTTCAGGTCCAAGAGGTAGGACCCCTTTTCCGGAGCGACCTTCCTCATCAACTGCCGTACCTCCCTGTCAAATCACCAGACTCCTGGTAATCTCAGAACTATGGTTTGCTCTGGTCGACTCCCATACTCCTGACTCCACTGTGCGGCTGTGGCTGAGTCCATGGTCTCTTCCACTCTGGACGCATCAACTGAGATGGGGTATCTCGTGGGACCTCCAAATGTAGTGGTACCCCCATGGGGGCTGCTGATTGACTCTCTTACCTCTGACACCTTGGGTTCCATTGTAAAATACCACGTTAGTAATGAGAAACTCAGACAAAGTCACTGAACCACTCAAAGAACGTTTACTATGGTAAAAGATAACACAACGGAATGGTACGATTAAACACTGAATGAACACAGGTTATGATTGACAGTATTTGTTCAATACAATGATATCATACACTTCTACCCAGTAACAACCTGATGAGGGTATATGTAAACAGGTACACAGGGAGATAGATCTTCAATACCTTTTCACACATGTATTGAATACCTTCCCACTGAGGCCTCAGCACACAGACCAATGCACTAAGAGAATGCACAACAGTGAATACAGTAATACAATACAAGTTCTAACTATATCTCACTATATCTCACTAAATGGCGCCCCCTAGGTTGCAGGTCAGAGCACTTCTCCAATGTAGAGCAGTAAGCTTTGTAAAGGAATAAAGTGGTGAATGTTCCTCAAGTTCCAGTTTGTCTTCAGCTAGCTTATTTTATACTGCAGTGTTGAGTTGTGTAATTCTTTGCAATCCAAGAGAAACAGAGGGAAAGCAATGACTGTAGAAATGCGAGGTTATGGATTCCTTGGCTGAAGAACTCTTCCCACTTGTAATTCCTTTAATATGTGAGTAATACAGTACTGACCTTACAGCATGGGAGAAAGGAAAGCAAGGCCCCAAAGTCTGGTTGTAAGATGCTCAGGTGCAGCAGATCCACAGCCGTGGAACTACAGGTCTCAGCAGCAGTCTGTAGGAAAGAAACTCACTCGGTGATACTGCAGTCACTACTTAGATAGGCAAGTGCAGGCCGATCCTTCCGCTCGATTAGCAGGGCCATCCACAAATATCCCTTTGGGGGCAGTCGATCCCACTCTCCGCTGTAGGCCGCAGTCTCTCACTCCTGGTCACACACACAGACCTCCTGCTGGCAATTGAATGGCGTCCAGAGAGGCCAAAAACAGGCCACGCCTGTCCTTTTATCTCTCTACCCAACAGGCTGTTCTGTAACTTGGCATTGTGGGTCTGTGACCTGGCATTGTGGGTCTAGTAGTTCCCAGACTGATTTAACAACATGAGTCACCTCCTCATCAAACTACATATCCCACAATGCATAACTGTTTGCTTCTTAAAAAGAAGGAAGATTCTGATAGAGTTCAGCTGTCACTAGAGGGAGACAAACCCTTACTTAAGGAACAATAAACTACTCAACATAATAACTTTAGTAGCAACCCCTGGCTACTAATGTCTTAGCGGAGGGGGGGGCCATACAGTTTTTTGTGCTTCTTTTAATATTTTGTTTACATTAACTGGCCAACCAGCAAATCCCCAATATACAGCTGAATAAGCCTGGTGGGTGTACATCACTGGGTATTCAGACACTTGTGGTAACCAACCTCCTATCAACCAACCTGAGCAGGAAGCTGCCACATTTAGAGGCGGTAGTAATACTGCAGCCAGAAGTTGTAATTGGCTGAACACCTATTTAGTTCATCCATTCGCCAACCGCCTAAACAAGCTAAATTCTGTTCAAACATGGGTTCCGTCCAAACCCAGAGCTCTAGTTTTAGTGGTCTGTTTATTGGTCTCTTACAGTGGTGACCAATGGGAGAAGGACCCTCTTACATCTGTGGTCAGTGTGGTCAGTGTAGTGGTCCCTTACATTGATGACCAATGACAGAAGGACTCCCTAATATCAGTGATCAGAGGATAAGGACATTCTTACATCGTCATCGGTGGGAAGACTGCCCCCCTTGATGTCAGTTGTTAGAGAGACAAAAATTGTTCATTGCTCAAGGAACCCCTAGAAGCCTTTGGAGGAACCCTGGCTGAGAAAGGCTGGACTAGGCAGTAATATATTTATCTCCCCCTTGGTGGAAGTGGACATAGGGTTGCCAACTCATCCCTTTAAAACAGAACACATATTAATTACACAGGTTCTGAGGCTAATTTAATGCAAATAAGGCACCAAGTGAGTTTAATTACCTCCTTAATCAGCCACAGAACCTGTGTAATTAATATGTGTTCTGTTTTAAAGGGATGAGTTGGCAACCCTAAGTGGAGATGACCCATATATAAGGATATACAGTACATACACACACAGCACAAGGCCGTCTTCACACTATGAGATGTTTCTTGGGACTGCAGTTCCTCTGAGAAACGCAAGGTGGTGATCTCACTTCTACCATAGAGATAGGATGTCTCTATAGGAGACAGGAAGTGATGTCAGATTCAAACCGGAAGTGATGTCACCTTCAAACAGGAAGTGATGTCAGGTATAAATAGGAAGTTCCGGGTGAGAGGTGAATCGGGAGGAAGTAGTGAGGAGACATTGCTGGAATCGGTAGCAGAGGAGGTAATAAGATCTGATCTTCTATTTACACCCAGTAACCCCGTCATGTCCGTCCTCTTCCTCCATAGTCACTGTGACGTCTTTTATCTCCAGCAGATGATGATACACACATATATAGTGTGGAAACCTAGATTAACTCCTTCAGGGGCAGAACATTCCCCATAGAGAATTCTCGTCATTTTGTCACATGTCCCACCAATCATCTTTTCACCTTATCAGTCTATACTAATGGATTATACCACTTTTATTGGGGATGGGGGGGGTTCTATAGACAAAGGGTTAGAGGTGCCCGGACGCTAAAAACCATTACAAATGCTAAAAGGAATGTTCCTTTATGTGTAATCCCACTGGGGGTGGGGGGTGTTTTTACATGATAGAATCCCTCATATTACCCCCCATACACCCCCATCCTAATATTATACAACCAGTACAGTCCAGATCATTCTCTCTCATCAATTATTGGTCTACAGGTAACCTGTATAGATTGCATGACCAATGAGGATGGAGGAGGACCGGAGTCACATGACTGAGAGGATACTAAACCTCACCCTGGAGATCATCTATCTGCTGACCGGAGAGGTAAGGAGGATTCTGGGAGGTCACATGACACCACTCTTATCTCTATTAATAAAACACAGACCTAACTGGAGAGGTGAGGAGGATTCTGGGAGGTCACATGACATCACTCTTATCTCTATTAATAATACAGACCTGACCGGAGAGGTGAGGAAGATTCTGGGAGGTCACATGACATCACTCTTATCTCTATTAATACAACACAGACCTGACCGGAGAGGTGAGGAGGATTCTGGGATTCTAACATGATATTCCTATTGGTTCTCCAATACAGAGATTTCCTCTTGTGAAGTCAGGTGATCATATGACCATCACAATGCCTCCATGTGACTCCCTGAATCCCGAGAGACACAACATGGAGAAGATTCTAGAAGTCACCAAGAAGATGATGGAGCTGCTGACAGGAGAGGTGAGGAGGATTCTGGGAATTCTGGGACATTATCCAGTAACAGACAAGGGGTGTGTCTGGATGGTGACGGTATCATTGTGTGTGTCAGGTTCCTATAAGGTGTCAGGATGTCACTGTCTATTTCTCCATGGAGGAGTGGGAGTATTTAGAAGGACACAAGGATCTCTACAAGGACGTCATGATGGACAATCAGCCGCCCCTCACATCACCGGGTAAGAGGAGACTTTATTGTACAGGAGAGAGCAGTACGGAGGCTCCACCTAGATCCCCCATCATCTGATAAACACATAGAAACAATGTATTCAGTCAGTGTGTGTGTTTCCTACAGATGGATCCAGTAATGGGAACCCACCAGAGAGATGTCCCCGTCCTCAGGATTCCACACTGGTCAATATTAAAGAAGAGATAAAAGAGGAGGATGATGAGGATGGGGTGATGGAGGAAGAACACAAAGATCTGTACCAGGACACCATGGTGGAGTCATCCAGCTACAGAGACCCCCCAGAAAGATGTCCCCGTCCTCTGTATTCCCGGGATTCCACACAGGAAGGTCACACCATCCCTCCTTATTTAAAGGTTGGTGGGACGGAACATCTAGACGTGGACTTGTGGGGGGATGTGTGGATTTTATAGATATGATGTCACAATAATAAAGCTTATATCTTACAGATGATATTCTCTCTCATTCTCTTGGTTTAGAGTGGAGATCCAATCGCTATAGAATTTGAGGTGAAATCAGAAGAAGAGACGTATGTGAGGGATGATCAGCAGTCTATGGAGGAGGATGGAATAACGGGGACATTTATAGAGGAGGACACTCCTACAGAGATCAGCACAGGTGGGTCATTAACACTAAATCCATTCCTCCACCCATACTGCTGATTGGTCCAGAGTAGGGCGGGGACTGGGTGATATCAGCCTGTAATCCCCTGGTCACTTTCCTGAGCTGTGTTTCCCGTATTCCTGTATTTCTCTGGGATAATCTTCCTTCTCTGTGCTGCAGACACAGTTCATGTATCTAGGATGGATTTATGGACATTCTGGGGTTCAGCTGCTAGTAAAATGTTCATTTTTCCCCCCATAGGTGTTGCTTGTCTTAGTCATCTGGGGTATGTGTCTTAGGTCTTCTGCCCCATCCTCGGATCTAGCGAGATCTCTGACAGAGGAATTCTCCCGGGGTTACTAGTTGTGATGTTTGCTGGCAGTGCCGGGTGGAGGGATAGGTCTGTATAGTCTCAGACCCAAGACAAGAAGAACTCTCCACATAGTATAGATCTATAAGATCTCTGACTTTATTCCATAGAAATATCTGTCACACACATCGGTAGACATGCACAGTGTCTCCTCGCCGCTCGCTCGCTTCAGACTCTGCAGACCAATATTAATTTTGACGTCAAATTTTTATTTAGTTTTAGTTGTATTTTAGTCACCTGAATTGTTTTAGTTTTCATTGGCCCGGATTCACATACATCGGGGCATATTTATGCCGCCGTAGCGTATTTTCTTTACGCTACGCCGACGTAGCGCACAGAGGCAAGCACTGGATTCACAAAGCCAGTACTGCCAAATCTGTGCTGGGTTTCTTAGGCGTAAGTCGTCGTAAGTGGAAGTGGGCGTCAGCCATGCAAATGAGGCGTGACCCCATGCAAATGATGGGCTGAGTCTCAGACAGATACGTAAATTGAACGGCGCATGTGCCGTCCCGTGGACGCAACTCAGTGCGCATGCTCAGAATCACGTCGGAACTACTCCTTAAGATACAACGGATCACTGCCTACGACGTTAACGTAACCTACGCCTAGTCATATTCACGTTCTACGTTAACTACGTAAAATACGTTGGCTTGTGTTCCCTGGTGCAGCCCTTTGCATGGATGCTGCTGACTTACATGTCCTTTACGTACGTTCGTGAATCGGCATATTTCCCTCATTTGCATATGTGAATAGAAAATCAACGGGTGCGCCAAATACGAACAGCGTAAATATGCGCCCAAGATACACCGGCGTAGGCAAGTTACGTCGGTTGGATGAAGCCTATTTTCTGGCGTATCTTGGCCCGGATTTACAAAGTACTTATGCCGACGTATCTACAGATACGCCGCGTAAGTGTAAATATGCGCCATCGTATCTATGCGCCGGACTCTGAAACCAAGATACGCCTGAAAATAGGTTTCATCCGATCGACATAACTAGCCTACACCGGCGTATCGTGGGCGCATATTTACGCTGGTCGTATTTGGCGCACCCGTTGATTTTCTATTCACATATGCAAATGAGGGAGATACGCCGATTCACGAACGTACGTCCGTCCGACGTAAAGTACGTGTAAAGTCCTACGTCCGGCGTAAAGTTATGCCCCATAAAGGAGGTGTAAGTCAGCAGCATCCATGCAAATGGCTGCACCAGGGAACACAAGCCGACGTATTTTACGTAGGACATGAATATGACTAGGCGTAGGTTACGTTAACATCGTAGGCAGTGATCCGTCGAATCTTAACCACTTCCATACAGGGCACTTACGCACCTTCCCGCCCAAGCCAATTTTCAGCTTTCAGCACTGTCGCACTTTGAATGGCAATTGCGCGGTCATGCTACACTGTACCCAAACAAAATTGGCGTCCTTTTTTCCCCACAAATGGAGCTTTCTTTTGGTGGTATTTGATCACCTCTGCGATTTTTTTTTTTTTTTGCGCAACAACTAAAAAAAGACTGAAAATTTTGAAAAATAAATTACGTTTTAATTTTTTTCTGTAATTTTGTTTTTGTAAATAAGTATGTTTTTTCTCTTTCAATTACGGGCACTGATGGGCACCGATGAGATGGCACTGATGGACATCGATGAGGTAGTACTGACGGGCACAGATGAGGTGGCACTGATTGGCAGCGCTGGTATGCGGCACTGATGGGCACACATGGGCGGCACTGATGGGCACTCATGGGCGGCTCTGATGGGCGGCACTTATGGGTGGCACAGATGGGCACTGTGGGGTGGCACTAATGGACACTGTGGGGCGGCACTGATGGACACTGTGGGGCGGCATGGATTTACTTATGTTGCCAGTCAGTGCCCATTTGTGGGCACTGATTGGCATATTTTTTTTTTCAGACTTTTTTTTGCCCCCTTTTTTTTTTTTTTTTGCCCTTCCCTGGTGGTCCAGGGTGGGCTTCCCTGGTGGTCCATGTGGCGATCCGAGGGGGGGCTGCACTGATAAACAATCAGCGTGAACCCCCCCTGTCAGGAGAGCCGCCAATCGGCTCTCCTCTACTCACGTCTGTCAGACGCGAGTGAGGAAGGGCCATCAACGGCTCTTCCTGTTTACATTGTGATCAGCCGTGTTGGACACGGCTGATCACGTGGTAAAGAGTCTCCGGGCCTATGTTTTCAGAGTGCGACGCATAGATACGACTGCGCATATTTACACTTACGCGGCGTATGTGTAGATACGTCGGTGTAAGTGCTTTGTGAATCCAGGCCATTGTGTTTATTCAACTAAAATCTGCAGGACGTTTTAGTCGACTAAAATTGAATGTGTTTTTTCGGTAAATTGTAATGCATTATTTAGACACAGATCCCTGTTCTTGCTCTTGTGCCTGTGGGCAGACCTCACGGCTGCCTGCCACACGCATCAAGTCCCCCGCAGTGCAGCGGGCACGTGCCAGCGCCTGGTATGGTTCTTAAAGGAGCCGACATACCAGTATGGCGATTCGTTGAAATGAGCCGACCTGCTGACGGCAAATGGTTAAAGAGGTACAAGTTCTATGCATTAAGGTGAAAAAGAATCTGTGCATTAGCGGCCCCCCCGAGCCCCCCTTTACTTTCCGGACCCCTCGAAAGTCCCGCGCCGTGAATGAGCAGGCTTCTCGGCCGTCTTCCCGGCTCATTGATTGGTTGATTTAAAGCAGCGCAGCCATTGGCTTGTGCTGCTGTCAATCACATCCAATGACGCGGCGAGTGATACAGTGAGCGGCTATGGTCACCGGCTGTATCACGAGAGCGCACCCAGAAGGACTCGACACCATGCGAGAGAGCTCGCATGAAGGTGTTGAGTCCTTGCAGGGAGGAGCCGAGAGAGCCGCCGAGGGACCCCAGAAGACGTGGATCGGGGCCACTCTGTGCAAAAAGAGCTGCACAGTGGAGGGAAGTATAACATGTTTGTTATTTAAAAAAATATATCTTTAGTGATCCTTTAATGTACTATTATTATAGGCTGGGGATGGAATTGTGTTTGCCGATTTAGAAAAGGCCAGCAGAGGGCACCAAAGAGATAATGTGAATGAGTGCAATGTGTGGAACTGCATAGGAAAGGGAAAGGAGTGATGGGAGCCTGCTTCTCTCAGCCAATACAGCTTTCCGATAGAGTCAGGGGGCTGGGGCTTTAAGAGACAGGCGGAGCTCCAAGGAAAGCAGAACTTCAGGTGAGTCCCTCTCTGACATTTTTGTTCTGTTTTTGTTCATTAACCAATATCAGAGCAGTTCTGTTATACCTCATATCTGGGTATTATATGAGCAGTTTCCTATTTACTGATTTCATAGTGGTTAGATTTTATATCTGATGATGTGATTGGAGGACAGACTTTTACATGGTGATAATAATGTGATAACATCCTCAAGCTTTGGAACTTTAAACAGAAAGTGATAATGAGGGGGAGGAGTCAATAACCCAATGATTGTGGTCTTCAGGCAGTCCAGTCTTCATCTTGGTTGTTCTCCCCCATCCTCACTCTCTGACCTCTGGTAGGGCTCAGCCCCGCTGTTTTTTATGACTAAATCATGGACTAAATAAGGAAGTGCAGGACTTTGTCTGTTGGGAAGATGGCAATGAGTGATAGAGGGGGTGGGGACACTCGTCCTATAATCCCCTCATCACTGTCACTCCTATAAAAGACAGTTCTCGTTGTTTCCTCACTCTCTGACTAAGATCTATGAATAAAGAAATGATCTGGTAGGAGATCAGAGGAGCCATTTACTAGTTACCTTGAGGGGGGAATTGTAAGATCCTCAGAGACAAAGCTGTCTGATGTGGGCGGAGTCCTGGTTTAGGGAAACCAATCAGGTCATGCCTAGTAATAATCTTTGTATTTCTATTTTAGTAGATGGACAGGAGATGAGGAAAACCTCAGAGGATTGTCTCACTTTGTCTCCAGACTGTAAAGTAGAAGATGAGGACATCACACAGTATAGTCCAGGAGAAAACCCGACTACCTCAAATGTCCATCTGGCACCACACAGTGTAGATGGACCATCGTATTCCTCTTATCCTGAGGAACCTCAGACTGTGCGGGACGGTGCCGGACCATCGTATTCCTCTTATCCTGAGGAACCTCAGACTGTGCGGGACGGTGCCGGACCATCGTATTCCTCTTATCCTAAGGAACCTCAGACTGTGCGGGACGGTGCCGGACCATCGTATTCCTCTTATCCTGAGGAACCTCAGACTGTGCGGGACGGTGCCGAACCATCGAATTCCTCTTATCCTGAGGAACCTCAGACTGTGCGGGATGGTGCCGGACCATCGTATTCCTCTTATCCTGAGGAACCTCAGACTGTGCGGGATGGTGCCGGACCATCGTATTCCTCTTATCCTGAGGAACCTCAGACTGTGCGGGACGGTGCCGGACCATCGTATTCCTCTTATCCTGAGGAACCTCAGACTGTGCGGGACGGTGCCGGACAATTGTATTCCTCTTATCCTGAGGAACCTCAGACTGTGAGGGACGGTGCCGTCCTTCCAACAAATAAGAGACTTTCCTGTACTGAGTGCGGGAAGTGTTTCCGTTTTCAATTCGATCTTTCCACACATCAGAGATCTCACACAGGAGAGAAGCCGTATTCCTGTCCTGAGTGTGGAAAATGTTTTTCAGATAAGTCCAGTTTTTACAGACATCAGAGATCTCACATGGGGGAGAAGCCGTATTCCTGTCCTGAGTGTGGGAAATGTTTTTCAGATAAGTCCCATCTTTCCACACATCAGAGATGTCACACGGGGGAGAAGCCGTATTCCTGTCCTGAGTGTGGAAAATGTTTTTCAGATAAGTCCAGTTTTTACAGACATCAGAGATCTCACACGGGGGAGAAGCCGTATTCCTGTCTTGAGTGTGGGAAATGTTTTTCAACAAAGTTCCATCTTTCCACACATCAGAGATCTCACACGGGGGAGAAGCCATATTCCTGTCCTGAGTGCGGGAAATGTTTTTTAAAAAAGTCCAGTCTTTCTAGACATCAGAGATCTCACACGGGGGAGAAGCCGTATTCCTGTCCTGAGTGTGGGAAATGTTTTTCAGAGAAGTCCAATCTTTCCAGACATCAGAGATCTCACACGGGGGAGAAGCCGTATTCCTGTCCTGAGTGAGGGAATTTTCCTCACTGAAGTCCTGTCTTCCTGTACATCAGGGATCCCACACAACCCTCGAGGTGTATTAGTGAGTGTGGGAAAGTCTCGGCTCGCTGAGCCGCTGCAGGAACAGGAACATGTAACATCTTCCCGAAGGTGAACTTATCCTTTAACCCTGTGCGGGACGGTGCCGGACCATCGTATTCCTCTTATCCTAAGGAACCTCAGACTGTGCGGGACGGTGCCGGACCATCGTATTCCTCTTATCCTGAGGAACCTCAGACTGTGCGGGACGGTGCCGAACCATCGAATTCCTCTTATCCTGAGGAACCTCAGACTGTGCGGGATGGTGCCGGACCATCGTATTCCTCTTATCCTGAGGAACCTCAGACTGTGCGGGATGGTGCCGGACCATCGTATTCCTCTTATCCTGAGGAACCTCAGACTGTGCGGGACGGTGCCGGACCATCGTATTCCTCTTATCCTGAGGAACCTCAGACTGTGCGGGACGGTGCCGGACAATTGTATTCCTCTTATCCTGAGGAACCTCAGACTGTGAGGGACGGTGCCGTCCTTCCAACAAATAAGAGACTTTCCTGTACTGAGTGCGGGAAGTGTTTCCGTTTTCAATTCGATCTTTCCACACATCAGAGATCTCACACAGGAGAGAAGCCGTATTCCTGTCCTGAGTGTGGAAAATGTTTTTCAGATAAGTCCAGTTTTTACAGACATCAGAGATCTCACATGGGGGAGAAGCCGTATTCCTGTCCTGAGTGTGGGAAATGTTTTTCAGATAAGTCCCATCTTTCCACACATCAGAGATGTCACACGGGGGAGAAGCCGTATTCCTGTCCTGAGTGTGGAAAATGTTTTTCAGATAAGTCCAGTTTTTACAGACATCAGAGATCTCACACGGGGGAGAAGCCGTATTCCTGTCTTGAGTGTGGGAAATGTTTTTCAACAAAGTTCCATCTTTCCACACATCAGAGATCTCACACGGGGGAGAAGCCATATTCCTGTCCTGAGTGCGGGAAATGTTTTTTAAAAAAGTCCAGTCTTTCTAGACATCAGAGATCTCACACGGGGGAGAAGCCGTATTCCTGTCCTGAGTGTGGGAAATGTTTTTCAGAGAAGTCCAATCTTTCCAGACATCAGAGATCTCACACGGGGGAGAAGCCGTATTCCTGTCCTGAGTGAGGGAATTTTCCTCACTGAAGTCCTGTCTTCCTGTACATCAGGGATCCCACACAACCCTCGAGGTGTATTAGTGAGTGTGGGAAAGTCTCGGCTCGCTGAGCCGCTGCAGGAACAGGAACATGTAACATCTTCCCGAAGGTGAACTTATCCTTTAACCCTTTCACTACCAGGGACGGTTTTGTATTCTATTTGCCCACATTCAACACCCCTTCAATACCGGGCACTTTTACCCCCTTGCTTCCCCAGGCCAATTTTCAGCTCTCTCACACTTGTCATACAACACTGTACCCAAATAATCTTTTTTATCTTTACCCCCCCAAATAGAGCTTTCTTTTGGTGGTATTTGATCACCTCTGGGGTTTTATTTGTTGTGCTACAAATAAAAAAAAGACAGAAAATGTTGTAAAAATGTAGTTTTTCTTTATTTCTGTTACATTTTTTTGTAAATATACCTTGTGTTATTAGGTTATAATTGTGTGTGTGTTTTTGTATTTATTTCTAGCCTGGGTATTCCCGATAGGCTTTGTTGATGTAATATAATCTTTAAAAGCTTAATAAAAAGAATAAAAAAATGCTTTAAATAAGTAAGTTTTCTATTTCACTGGTGGGCACTGACTGGCATCCCTGGTGGTCACTGATTAGCATGCCTGTGGGCACTGGTGGTCATCACTGGCGATGGGTTGTACTGATAATCAATGCTGAATATCAGTGCAGATCCCCCCTGTCAGGAGAGACACGGATTGGCTCTCCTCTACTCACGCCTTGTCAGCATGAATAAAGGAAAGCCGATAACCGGCACTTTCTGGTTACGATGTGATTAGCTTTGATTGGACACAGCTGATCACATGGTGAAGAGCCAACGTCTTATGCTGCATACACACGAT
This sequence comes from Rana temporaria, assembly GCF_905171775.1. Taxonomy (NCBI): domain Eukaryota; kingdom Metazoa; phylum Chordata; class Amphibia; order Anura; family Ranidae; genus Rana; species Rana temporaria. Next base: position 748,580 of record NW_024404449.1, read on the forward strand.
CGGAAATTCCGGCAGGAAATCTTCGATGTGAGCTTTTGGTCGGAAATTCTGACCGTGTTTATGCTCCATCGGACATTTGCTGTCCGAATTTACGCCAACAAAAGATTGAGAGCAGGTCCTCAATTTTTCAGACGGAAAAAGTTCTTGTCGGAAATTCTGATCGTCTGTATGCAATTCTGACGCGCAAAAAAAAACACGCATGCTCAGAGTCAAGCAAAAGAGCAGAACTGCCTACTGAACTTCATTGATCTCGGCTCATCATACGTATTGTACGTCACCGCGTTCTTGATGTTCGGAATTTCCGACAAGATTTGTGTGATCATGTGTATGAAACACAAGTTTGAGCCAACATTCCGTCATAAAAAAATCCACGGTTTTCTTTTTGGAATTTCCGATGGTGTGTACAGGGCATTAGGCTCTTTACCGAGACTGGAGATGCGGTTTGTCAGAGCAACACACAACCAACGATCGCCCTGCGCCCTAACGGCTTATTCTTCTGGATGTCATGTGACATCCAGTCAGGATAATGGAATCCTGTCTGGCCGTCATTCTGCTATAGGCCGGGTGGGAAGGAGTTAAAGAATCATTTTAGGCCTGAACATTATATAAAACCCCCAAAACGCGATATATTTTCTGATAGAAGACACCCTAGAGCATCCTTTGTGCTCTGCTGGCGCTGCCAGCAAGGCTCAGAATTCCACCTCTAAACACGCCCTTATAAATCATCTCATGAAATGACACTCAAATGTGTTATGCAGAATTAAGTTAAAAAAATAAATATTAATAACAACCTTATCAGTGCAGCCTCACCTGTGTCCACCATTGTAGCCTCTGCTCACTGTGCCCACCATTGCAGCCTCTGCTCACTGTGCCCACTGTAACGGAACGTCCCCCACACTCCTCTGAGTGCTTCCGTCATATACCGCTTCCTCTCAGTCTGGATATAGATATCAGATGTTCCAGCTGCTCACAAGCACACAACGAGACGAGACTTGTTTGTCTGCTGAACATGGAGTGTTTATTAGAAACAAAATCAAGTCTTATACACAGTTAAAGAGGAGGTAACCAGAACATAAATTAACATGAGCTAATGAACTAATCCTTTAGACAGACGTGGTGACTCAGATATGTGAAAAGG